>NC_092110.1:40120443-40420443 GCF_045679555.1 Salvelinus alpinus | reverse complement strand
CATATTGTATGGATGAAGGGAGGGTTAAAGGTCATTACATATTGTATGGATGAAGGGAGGGTTTAAGGTCATTACATATTGTATGGATGAAGGGAGGGTTAAAGGTCATTACATATTGTATGGATGAAGGGAGGGTTAAAGGTCATTACATATTGGATGGATGAAGGGCGGTTGAGTAAAGAGAAAACAGTGCTTTAAAAAAAATCCATAAACGTGTAATTCTTGTGCAATTTACATCTACAGTCTTTTATGGTTTTTCATTCATTATTTTTAGGCTATCTGGCGTCAGTGTGTAATCCTAAACTTTTGGGTCTAACCATACGCACGCAAAATATCCTACACACCAATTGCCAAATAGCCTACACACCAATCGTCAATATTGTCTACACGCTGATTGCCAAAATAGTCTACACGCCAATCGCTAAATATCCTACACACCAATCGCCAAATAGTCTACACACCAATCGCCAAATAGTCTACACGCCAATCACCAAAATAGCCTACACGCCAATCGCCAAATATCCTACACACCAATCGCCAAAATAGCCGACAAGCCAATCGCCAAAATAGACTACACACCAATCGCCAAATATCCTACACGCCAATCGCTATATATCCTACACACCAATCGCTATATATCCTACACACCAATCGCTATATATCCTACACACCAATCGCTAAATGCTTTCGGTAACAGTTACAGTTGATAAGTTAACTTTGATCCACTGAGGCACAGAAAGGACAATGTCAAAGTTTAATTCAATAAGAGAAAAGCTGCGAAATGGAGAGGAGAGCCAGAAAAGTAGTGTTTGGGAAAGATTGTGTGACGTGGTGGAAGAGGATGATAGCAGTACTGTCTATGTTATGATGTGATGATTGTGTGAAGTGGTAGAAGAGGATGATAGCAGTACTGTCTATGTTATGATGTGATGATTGTGAGGCGCCATATAAATGCGATAGTCACAAGACGGGACTTCAAATAGGCCTATGGCATGTCGAGGGAACTGTAGTCTACTGTTCAGATGGGTTAAATGGAAAGTGAAATCTGGACACTGACTGTAGGTCTATAACCTCTCACAAAGCCTTAATGTGAACTCCTGCAGACTTAAGCATTTCCTGCAGTAAAATGATACACCAAATGTAGACAACATTTTTACAAGGGAAGAAATCAAATCAAATCAAGCTTTATTTGTCACATTAAGTGTAGACCTTGCCGTGAAGTGCTTACTTACAAGCCCTTAACCAACAGTGCAGTTCAAGAAGAGTTACCAAATAAACTAAAGTAAAAAATTATAAAAAGTAACACAATAAAATAACAATAACGAGGCTATATACAGGGGGTACCGGTACCGAGTCAGTGTGGAGGCTATATACAGGGGGTACCGGTACCGAGTCAGGGGATACAGGTTAGAGTAGAAAAATATGATTTATTTCTTTCAGCATTTTGAGAGAATGTGAATGTGCAGTTAGGGACCGTCTGTAAAGTTGTTTACTTTGTCAGCGTCATAACAGCTGATAGTATTTAAACCACCTTTAGGGACTGTCTGTAAAGTTGTTATCTTTGTCAGCGTCATAACAGCTGATAGTATTTCAACCACAGTTAGGGACCATCTGTAGAGGTGGTATCTTTGTCAGCATCATATAAGCTGATAGTATTTCAACCACATAAAATATTGCATCCAAACAGACCTGAAATCTTATCAGAATCACGTTGAGTCGTTTTCACAGTTTTCTAATTTCCTTACAGCCGGTCTAACTGAGAAACAAAATTGCACAGAAAATCTTTCAGATTTTT
The DNA here is from genome assembly GCF_045679555.1 of Salvelinus alpinus. NCBI lineage: Eukaryota > Metazoa > Chordata > Actinopteri > Salmoniformes > Salmonidae > Salvelinus > Salvelinus alpinus. The sequence goes on along the minus strand of NC_092110.1, from coordinate 40,418,648 downwards.
TGGGGTTATTGCATTTTCTCCCCAGTCCCTAAATCTCTTTGCTCCTCAAGAGAATCAGAGATGACAGCGAAAACTTTACCGATGTCATCTAGATTTAATCATTCTATCGAATGATGACATTATTCTGGTGAGCCAGGGTTTATTAATGCTCTAGGACAACATCTAGTTAAAGACAAGTTGACTATTAAATAGCCTACCAAAATGTTGGAAATTACAAGCAGAAACATATCTAAATTAGGCCCAAAACAATACTTTCCCCCCCGTCCAAAAATCGTTCCACCATCTCTGACTGTAGCCTACAAAGTATTTTCTATTTTCAGGGCCTCCCATTTTTCCTTTATCACATATAGTCAGGCAGTTGCAGGTTATTAGCAATTGTGGGAGGGTGGAAGTAAATCAACAGCTGACCTGCTCAAGTCATCTGGTAGAATAACTCTCTTTGTCCTCCCACTCTCTCTCTCCTCCCTCTCTCTCTCATTCTTTCTCTACGTCTCCGTCTCTCTCTCTCTGCCCCCCCCCCCCCCCCACTGTCTCTCTCTCTCCTTCTCTCTCTCTCTCTCCTTGGGAAAGGGGAAAGTTAGTTAGTTATAACGTGTCTAACTAAACTAGCAGAAACCAGAGAAGGATGGAACTACAGGGTTAAGGGGGTCAGGGATAGGAGCGAGGCAGAGAGACCAACAGAAACCTCCCTGTTTGTTGATGTTTTTGTCCTTTTCAGCTCAATTAGAGGTGTCCAGGATGGCTAATCGATCATATGGATGGAGAGCCTCTACTGTCCGGCTGAGTCACCGTCTATGACACATCATTCATTATAGGTGTGTGTGGGGGGGGGGGGGGGGCCTTAACTACTCAGACACATCCCTCTGGAGGAGAGGAAGAAAATATGCAGTGGAAGGTGAGTGAGGAGAGGAGGATGAGAAAGGGAAAGAGGGAGAGGAGAAGGGGAGAGAGGGAGAGGACTGAAAGGGTATATTGCAGACGCAAAAGGTGGCAAAAGTGGACACACTAGAAACTATGGGAAAGAGAGGGAGAGAGAGGGAGAGAAAGAGAGATAGATGCAAGAGAGAGATAGGAGAGATAGAGAAGAGATAGGAGAGCTAGAGAGAGAGAGAGAGAGAGAGAGAGAGAGAGAAACGGAGAGAGGGAGAGAAAGAGAGAGAGATGCGAGAGAGAGAGAGAGAGAGAGATGCGAGAGAGAGATAGGAGAGATAGAGAAGAAATAGGAGAGCTAGAGAGAGAGAGAAAGAGAGAGATCGATAGGAGAGATAGAGAAGAGATAAGAGAGAGAGAGAGAGAGAGAGAGAGAGGGGGAGAGAAAGAGAGAGAGAGAAGAGATAGGAGAGCTAGAGAGCGAGAGAGAGAGGTAGAGATAGAGAAGAGATAGGAGAGCGAGAGAGAGAGAAAGAGAGATCGATAGGAGAGATGAGAGAGAGAGAGAGAGAGAGAGAGAGAGAGAGAGAGAGAGAGAGAGAGAGAGAGAGAGAGAGAGAGAGAGAGAGAGAGAGAGAGAGAGAGAGAGAGAGAGAGAGAGAGAGAGAGAGAGAGAGATATTTGGTTAGAAAGGGGTTGAAATGACAGTGTGGAGGGAAACGAGAGTGAACAGTGAATATTCCTGAGAGATGAGAAGAAAGGTTACAGAGGAACAGACAGGAAGTTGATCCACCTCTCAGGGAATCTGATTCCTTTCTACGGCACATTGACGCAGAGAGAGACACACACACACACACACACACACACACACACACACACACACACACACACACACACACACACACACACACACACACACACACACACACACACACACACACACACACACACACACACACACACACACACACACACACACACACACACACACACGAATGTTGTTGTGATAAGGAATAAGAGGGTGTTTTGTTTATCCAACCATTTCAGATAGCGCTACTTAAGGTGAGTGTGTTTACACAGCCGCTACCTCACACACACACACACACACACATTCCAACATTATCTTGTCACTCCATCTTTCTGCTACTCACACTAACGGTGGATCCCTGACATGTCAACAAGCAGTTTCACATGCGTGCATTCCAGTCTGCTTCTGTATTTATTTTAGTGTGTGTGTGTGTGTGTATGTGTGTGTGTGTGTGTGTGTGTGTGTGTGTGTGTGTGTGTGTGTGTGTGTGTGTGTGTGTGTGTGTGTGTGTGTGTGTGTGTGTGTGTGTGTGTGTGTGTGTGTGTGTGTGTGTGTGTGTGTGTGTGTGTGTGTGTGTGTGTGTGTGGAGGGAGGGAGGGAGGATATAAGGGCAGGGCAAGTAGAGAGATGACGTGTAATGCCTCTGCATACAGGCCCCTGGAAAGAGGGTAAGGGGTTGTCAAGAAGGAGGGTAAGGGGTTGTCAAGAAGGGTAAGGGGTTGTCAAGAAGGAGGGTAAGGGGTTGTCAAGAAGGGTAAGGGGTTGTCAAGGAGGAGGGTAAGGGGTTGTCAAGAAGGAGGGTAAGCGGTTGTCAAGAAGGAGGGTAAGGGGTTGTCAAGAAGGAGGGTAAGGCGTTGTCAAGAAGGAGGGTAAGGGGTTGTCAAGAAGGGTAAGGGGTTGTCAAGAAGGAGGGTAAGGGGTTGTCAAGAAGGGTAAGGGGTTGTCAAGGAGGGTAAGGGGTTGTCAAGAAGGAGGGTAAGGCGTTGTCAAGAAGGAGGGTAAGGGGTTGTCAAGGAGGGTAAGGAGTTGTCAAGAAGGAGGGTAAGGGGTTGTCAAGAAGGGTAAGGGGTTGTCAAGGAGGGTAAGGGGTTGTCAAGAAGGAGGGTAAGGCGTTGTCAAGAAGGAGGGTAAGGGGTTGTCAAGGAGGGTAAGGGGTTGTCAAGAAGGAGGGTAAGGGGTTGTCAAGAAGGGTAAAGGGTTGTCAAGAAGGAGGGTAAGGGGTTGTCAAGGAGGGTAAGGGGTTGTCAAGAAGGAGGTAAGGGGTTGTCAAGAAGGATGGTAAGGGATGTCAAGAAGGAGGGTAAGGGGTTGTCAAGAAGGAGGTAAGGGGTTGTCAAGGAGGGTAAGGGGTTGTCAAGAAGGAGGTAAGGGGTTGTCAAGGAGGGTAAGGGGTTGTCAAGAAGGAGGGTAAGGGGTTGTCAAGAAGGGTAAGGGGTTGTCAAGGAGGGTAAGGGGTTGTCAAGGAGGGGAAGGAGTTGTCAAGAAGGAGGTAAGGGGTTGTCAAGAAGGATGTACGGGGTTGTCAAGGAGGGTAAGGGGTTGTCAAGGAGGGTAAGGGGTTGTCAAGGAGGGTAAGGGGTTGTCAAGAAGGAGAGTAAGGGGTTGTCAAGAAGGAGGGATAAGGGGTTGTCAAGGAGGGTAAGGGGTTGTCAAGGAGGGTAAGGGGTTGTCAAGAAGGAGGGGAAGGGGTTGTCAAGAAGGAGGTAAGGGGTTGTCAAGGAGGGTAAGGGGTTGTCAAGGAGGGGAAGGGGTTGTCAAGGAGGGTAAGGGGTTGTCAAGAAGGAGGGGAAGGGGTTGTCAAGAAAGAGGGTAAGGGGTTGTCAAGGAGGAGGGTAAGGGGTTGTCAAGGAGGGTAAGGGGTTGTCAAGGAGGTGAAGGGATTGTCAAGAAGGAGGGGAAGGGGTTGTCAAGAAGGAGGTAAGGGGTTGTCAAGAAGGAGGGTAAGGGGTTGTCAAGAAGGAGGGGAAGGGGTTGTCAAGAAGGAGGGTAAGGCGTTGTCAAGAAGGAGGGGAAGGGGTTGTCAAGAAGGAGGTAAGGGGTTGTCAAGAAGGAGGGTAAGGGGTTGTCAAGAAGGAGGGGAAGGGGTTGTCAAGGAGGGTAAGGGGTTCTCAAGAAGGAGGGGAAGGGGGTTGTCAAGGAGGGTAAGGGATTTTCAAGGAGGGTAAGGGGTTGTCAAGAAGGAGGGGAAGGGGTTGTCAAGAAGGAGTGTAAGGGGTTATCAAGGAGGGTAAGGGGTTGTCAAGGCGTTTTCAAGGAGGGTAAGGGGTTGTCAAGGAGGTGAAGGGGTTGTCAAGGAGGGTAAGGGGTTGTCAAGGAGGGTAAGGGGTTGTCAAGGAGGGGAAGGGGTTGTCAAGAAGGAGGTAAGGGGTTGTCAAGAAGGAGGGTAAGGGGTTGTCAAGAAGGAGGGGAAGGGGTTGTCAAGAAGGAGGGTAAGGCGTTGTCAAGAAGGAGGGGAAGGGGTTGTCAAGAAGGAGGTAAGGGGTTGTCAAGAAGGAGGGTAAGGGGTTGTCAAGAAGGAGGGGAAGGGGTTGTCAAGGAGGGTAAGGGGTTCTCAAGAAGGAGGGGAAGGGGGTTGTCAAGGAGGGTAAGGGATTTTCAAGGAGGGTAAGGGGTTGTCAAGAAGGAGGGGAAGGGGTTGTCAAGAAGGAGTGTAAGGGGTTATCAAGGAGGGTAAGGGGTTGTCAAGGCGTTTTCAAGGAAGGTAAGGGGTTGTCAAGGAGGTGAAGGGGTTGTCAAGGAGGGTAAGGGGTTGTCAAGGAGGGTAAGGGGTTGTCAAGGAGGGTAAGGGGTTGTCAAGAAGGAGGGTAAGGGGTTGTCAAGAAGGAGGGTAAGGGAGGAAGTAGGTATCACAACTAAAAACAGTTGAAGGTGCCGTATCCAACGTTTACAGACAAAATAGGTTTAATTAGGCTGGTTTAATCAGGCTGGTTTAATTAGGCTGGTTCAATCAGGCTGGTTTAATTATGCTTTAGGATTAGGCCTTTCCGCAAAGACATTAGAAATGTAAAAATTTTTATCAGATATTAACACACTCACACTCACACACTCACACACACACTTTCATCAACACACACACACACACACATGCACACACACACACACACTTTCATCAACACACACATGCACACACACACACACATGCACACACACACACACATGCACACACACACATGCACACACACACACACACGCACACACACACACACACACACACACACACACACACACACACACACACACACACACACACACACACACACACACACACACACACACACACTCACTCACTCACTCACTCACTCACTCACTCACTCACTCACTCACTCACTCACTCACTCACTCACTCGCACACTCACACGCACACTCACACGCACGCACGCATACACTCACACACACACACACACATGCACACTCAGTCACACACACACTCACACACACATGCACACACACACACTCACACACGCACATGCACCAACACACACACACACACACTCACACACTCACGCACACACATGCACACACACACACACACACACACACACAGACTCACACACATGCACACACAAACACACTCAAACAAACACACGCGCACACACTCACACATATACATACACACTCACACATAGGCTCACCCTTCACATGTTCTACGGACCCCTTATCTGTCTGTGTGTTTCTCTTTCCATTAGTGTGTTTAAGTGAGTGTTGTTGTAATTACAACCCAGGGTCCCTGTAGTATTGTTACTGTTTGACTCTGTCTGTTAGCTCTGCCAAGAACAGTACAGACCACAGTTCCCTTATTCCAAAGCACAGATCGCACCAATCGTTCAGCACGTTGTGTTTTAGGGACCACCTACTGTAGTCGTCTGACTGCCCACATTTTTCACAATTCTACATGTAAAATCGGTACTCACAGGGGTTCACAAATTAGAAGTGCTAAGTACTCTGGACCAGCAAACGCTGTTGGTGTGTGAGACTGGACTTTGTCGAACTAAAACGTTCTGTACTTGGTTGATGGGAACAACGTAACACACAACACATCGACATACCGACACACCTATACACATACGGATTTTACACATTCACTACCGGTCAAAAGTTTTAGAACACCTACTCATTCAAGGGTTTTTCTTTTTTTTCACTATTTTCTACAATGTAGAATAATAGTGAAGACATCAAAACTATGAAATAACACATATGGAATCATGTAGTAACCAGAAAAGTGTTAAACAAATCAAAATATATTTTAGATTTTAGATTCTTCAAAGTAGCCACCCGTTGCCGTGATGACAGCTATGCACACTTTTGGCATTCTCTCAACCAGCTTCACCTGGAATGCTTTCCAACAATCACAATGAATGTCACCAGAGACGTCACCAAGGACTTTTTTTTAAAGCGCCTTATTGTAACACATGAACAGTGTGATATTTGGCTGAACCAACATGGAGGCACGAGAAAGTACACATGGCCCAAGTGAGAGAGATCATCATCGCTCTGGCCAGGTTAGATAGTTTTGATTGTTTTAACATTCATAATAACATGTTGTGAAGTGTATAGAGGAGAGCAGAGTCTGAGTGTCAGGGAGCAGGAGGAGCAAAGGAGTAGGAGAAGCAGGGGGAGCAGGTGGAGTGGGGGGAGTAGGAGGATTAGGGGGAGTAGGGGGAGTAGGAGGATTAGGGGGAGTAGGGGAGTCAGGGGGAGCAGGAGGAGCAGGGGGAGTAGGAGGATTAGGAGGATTAGGGGGAGTAGGGGGAGTAGGAGGATTAGGGGGAGTAGGGGGAGTAGGGGGAGCAGGGGGAGTAGGGGGAGTAGTAGGATTAGGAGGAGTAGGGGAGTCAGGGGGAGTAGGGGGAGTAGGGGGAGCAGGGGGGGTAGGAGGATTAGGGGGGTCAGGGGGAGTAGGGGGAGCAGGGGGAGTAGGGGGAGTAGGAGGATTAGGAGGATTAGGGGGAGTAGGGGAGTCAGGGGGAGTAGGGGGAGCAGGGGGAGTAGGGGGAGTAGGAGGAGTAGGGGGAGTAGTGATTGATGATGCTCACTTCAGGAACTGTTTTAGTTTTTCTCTGGGAGAGGTGGAGGTCTCAAAAGGCCAGTTGTGTATCCCTTCAACGGTGGTGTGATATAGAGAAAATCCAGATTAAAACAATTCTGTCATCAATACACAATGAATGTCACCAGAGACGTCACCAGATCAATGAACACCCTAGAGTCTGAGATAGTGGAAATCCTGACGTTGGTGGAGACCACAGGAGATCAAGGCCATACTCAGGCCCTCAAGAGGGAAGAAAGCCGCATTAGCAGACCTGCTGGGTATCAGAGCACAGGGGACATTGGTGAGAAGTAAGTTTCAAGGGAATCTCAGAAATGGATGCCTCATCCACATTTTTATTTGGTTTAGAGAAAAATAATGGACAAAGAAGAATTATTCATTGCCTCAAATCAGCTGTTGGACAGGAGCTCACTAGCCCTAGTGGAATTAGGAAAGAGGGCAGAAGAGTTCTATGCTGAGCTCTACAAGTGTGAGTACAAAGAGGATAAAACAGTGACAGCCTTTCTTTAATGGGCTCCCACAGGTGGGTGCAGAAGCTCAGGTTGAACTAGAGCAACCATTGTCTTTGCAGGAGCTTTAAACTGCATTAAAAGGCATGGAAAATGGAAGGGCACTGGGCATTGATTGGCTTCCCGTTGACTTTTTTAAGTATTTTTGGCTATGTTGGGAGAGGATTGGCAAAGCAGTAGTTAACTATAGTTTGACCGGAGGGTTACTACCAATAAGCTGCAGGAGGGCTGTCCTCACCCTACTGCCAAAAAAGGGTGACCCTATGGAGGTGAAGAACTGGAGGCCGGTGACCTTAATGTGCACTGATTATAAGATCCCGTCCAAGGCTTTATCCAACAGGCTGAGAGAGGTGATGGGGCAAATCATACAGACCAGTCCTACTGTGTTCCTGGCAGGCAGATAGGGAATAACATTTCCCTGATTCAGGATGTTTTTTGGACGTCTCTACGGCTATTGGGTTGGATGCTGGTCAATTTCAATTGATCAGGAAAAGGCATTTGACCGGGTTCAACGTCAATACCTATGGGGCCACTTTGGAGGCTTTTGACCGAGTTGAGCACTTTTGAGGCTTTTGGTTTCAGCTCTGGTTTTATTGCCGTGATCAGGGTGATATACGGTGACATTGAAAGTGTATTGAAAGTTAACGGTGGCTTCAGTGCTCCTTGTACAGTGTGTAGAGGAATTAGGCAGGGGTGTTCGTTGTCGGGAATGTTATATGTCATTGCTATAGAGCCACTACTAAATAGCATTAGAAGTCGCATTGAAGGGGTCTAGCTTTCAGAGGATATTCCTCCTATTCGTTTCTCAGCCTATGCTGATGATGTAGATATTTTAGTGAAAAATCAAGCGGACGTGGATAGCTTGAGTCTCATGGTTGATCGGTTTAGGGAGTGTACCTAGGGGATGAGGGGGAAACATTAGATTGGGGTGGTTGAAATGGTGGAAGGGAGGATGAGGAGATGGCATTGGTTACTATCTCATATGTTGACTATTGTTAACAATGTGGTAACTTCTGCACTGTGGCATCGGTTGTCATGTTTCGAGCCACCGCCTGGCCTTCTGGCTAAGATACAGGCAATTATTGTAGATTTCTTTTGGGATAAATATCACTGGGTTCCACAAAGTGTTCTGTATTTGTAAAAAGAGGAGGGGGGACAAGGATTTGTACATCTGGCTAGTAGAGCTGCTGCTTTCTGGTTCCAGTTTATTCAAAGGCTGCTTTATGGACCGGAAAATGTGGTGTGGAGTGGGGTGGCAGCAGTGGCGGTTGTAGACCATTTCAACTGGGGGGGCCATGCTGGGGCCAGTTGTACTGTTAGACGGGCCAGTTACACTGTTAGAGGGGCCAGTTGTACTGTTAGAGGGGCCAGTTGTACTGTTAGAGGGGCCAGTTGTACTGTTAGAGGGGCCAGTTGTACTGTTAGAGGGGCCAGTTGTACTGTTAGAGGGGCCAGTTGTACTGTTAGAGGGGCCAGTTGTACTGTTAGAGGGGCCAGTTACACTGTTAGAGCCCCCCCCCCCCCAGAACCGCTAGTGGGTGGCAGGTCTTGTATTACAGCAGGTAGGGGGTTTAGGTTTAAAGAAGGCTTTATTTTTGGTTCATAGTAGTCAGATTTCTAGGGAGGGAGTACCTCCATTTTACAGAGGCCTTCTTAGAGTTTGGGGTATAATGATGGTGTCCAGAAGCATTACAACGGAGTCAATGAATTGGTTGCTGGAGGAACCTCCGGTATATGGGGCAAGACTGGCTTGTACAACTACAGCTGTTCCATAATCCATCTTCTGTCAGCAGAAAAGTGGATAATGCTCAACAGTAACAAGAAAGAGGTACAAGATGAAAACGTCCCATTTCCAAGACTAGGGATTACACGCAATATCTCAGAGTCAGAAAGAAAGGTGTTAATACTGGATTTGAGAGGGTTGGAAGAGGTGGGTTTGGATGAGGTGGGTTTGGATGAGGTGGGTTTGGATGAGGTGAATGGGAAGGATGTCAACGTTTTGAATGAAGATAATCTGAGAAAATTGAAAAGACACTCCTTGGAGGGTAAAACTGGGCCTTGACGACAAGGTAAAGCCAGCATGGAGAGCGCCGTACAAGTCACTGTTACAAAAGGGTACTGGTGACATGCAATGGAGGGTTTTGCATGACATCATTGCAGTTAATGCTTTTGTGTAAGGACCAACGCCGGACAGGAGAAACAGGTACGGGGAGTCAGACATTCATTAGGGAACAGACAAGGAAGCAAGACAGGAACAGCGTCGGAATACGGACATGAGACAATTAATCCCGAAGCAGGAAACAGAGCTTGGGAACAGACATTGTTTAAGGAGAAGTGGGTTTACGAAGGAGCGGTATGTTTTGTGGAGGAAGGGAAACTAGTTTTTGTTGATGAAATGAGTTGAATCTTATATATATATATATTTTTTTTTTATGTTTCTTTAATAAGAATGACACATTTGCTGTTTAATTTATGAAAAGGCACAGTGTGCCATTATTTGTCTTATACTTGAGTATAAAATAAAGGTTTAATAAAAACAAAAAAAATTCTCTCTCTCTCTCTCTAGTCTCTCCCTCCATCTCTCTCTCACTCCCTCACTAAAGGCTCGCTCCATTTCTCTCTTTGTCTCTCTCTGTCTGTCTCTTGGTCTGTCTGTCCATGTGGGTGTGGTGGTGTGATGGATTACCCTGTTTTAGTCATTATACAGGCTCTGCCCACTGCTGCTCAATAATGTTTAGTAATTACACCCTAATGGCCCATTTACAGATCATAGATTAGCGTTAGTGTGTCTGTGTGTGTACATGTGTGTGCGTACGTGCCTGTGTGCATGCGTGTGTGTGTGTGTGTGTGTGTGTGTGTGTGTGTGTGTGTGTGTGTGTGTGTGTGTGTGTGTGTGTGTGTGTGTGTGTGTGTGTGTGTGTGTGTGTGTGTGTGTGTGTGTGTGTGTGTGTGTGTGTGTGTGTGTGTGTGTGTGTGTGTGTGTGTGTGCGTGTTCTCCTTGGAAAAGGGATAGCAACCCTTCACACACACACACAAACATCAATCCACTTCTCACAGCCCATGAAGGTAAAATTAAGCATTCATTACGAATGGTTGAGTAAAGGGTTGTTTGGTTCTGTAAAACAGAAAAAAATAACATGCGACTGACACCCACATCATCCTTAGCTCGGGCATCTTCGCCAATATTTGGAACCAATGACTGGTCACCGCAATCCAAAAAAGTGGAGACAAATTTGACCCCAATAACTACTGGGGGATATGCGTCAACAGCCTTGGGAAAATCCTCTGCATTATCATTAACAGTAGACTCGTACATTTTCTCAATGAAAACAATGTACTGAGCAAATGTCAAATTGGCTTTTTACCATATTAGCGTACGACAGATCACGTATTGAATGAGGGTCTGCTATACAATTGATGGAAAGTGGTGTTGGGGGAAAAACATACAACATTATGATATCCATGTACACAAACAACAAGTGTGTGGTTAAAATAGGCAAAAAACACACACATTTCTTCCCACAGGGCTGTGGGGTGAGACAGAGATGCAGCTTAAGCCCCACCCTCTTCAACATATATATATATCAACGAATTGGCGAGGGCACTAGAACAGTCTGTAGCACCCGGCCTCACCCTACTAGAATCTGAAGTCAAATGTCTACTGTTTTCTGATGATCTGGTGCTTCTGTCACCAATCAAGGAGGGCCTACAACAGCACCTAGATCTTCTGCACAGATTCTGCCCGACCTGGGCCCTGACAGTAAATCTCAGTAAATCCAAAATAATGGTGTTCCAAAAAAGGTAGCCAGGACCACAAATTCAAATTCCATCTAGACACTGTTGCCCTAGAGCACACAAAAAACGATACATATCTTGGACTAAACATCAGCACCACAGGTAACTTCCACAAAGCTGTGAACGATCTGAGAGACAAGGCAAGAAGGGCATTCTATGCCATCAAAAGGAACATAAAATTCGACATACCAATTAGGATCTGGCAAAAAATACTTGAATCAGTTGTAGAACCCACTGCCATTTATGGTTGTGAGGTCTGGGGTCTGCTCAGCAACCAAGAATTCAAAAAATGGGACAAACACCAAATTGAGACTCTGCATGCAGGATTCTGCAAAAATATCCTCCGTGTACAACGTAAAACACCAAATTATGCATGCAGAGCAGAATTAGGACGATACCCGCTAATTATCAAAATCCAGAAAAGAGCCGTTCAATTCTACAACCACCTAAAAGGAAGCGATTCCCAAACCTTCCATAACAAAGCCATCACCTACAGAGAGATGAACCTGGAGAAGAGTCCCCTTAGCAAGCTGGTCCTGGGGCTCTGTTTACAAACACAAACACACCCCACAGATCCCAAGGACAGCAACACAATTAGACCCAAGCAAGAGGGTCTAATTGTGGCAGAATACCTGACGACTGTGACTGGCCCACAATTAAGGAAAGCTTTGACTATGTACAGACTCAGTGAGCATAGCCTTGCTATTGAGAAAAGCCGCCGTAGGCAGACCTGGCTCTCAAGAGAAGACAGGCTATGTGCACACTGCCCACAAAATGAGGTGGAAACTGAGCTGCACTTCCTAACCTCCTGAGAGAGAGAGAGAGAGAGAGAGAGAGAGAGAGAGAGAGAGAGAGAGAGAGAGAGAGAGAGAGAGAGAGAGAGAGAGAGAGAGAGAGAGAGAGAGAGAGAGAGAGAGAGAGAGAGAGAGAGAGAGAGAGAGAGAGAGAGAGAGAGAGAGAGAGAGAGAGAGAATGAAGAGATGTCTGACTACTGCCACGTGTAACTTTGTGTTGGTAGGTGTAATCAGATGTTTTAGTCCTGTGCTGGAACTAAAGCCTGCATGCCCTGTAGTTTCCCAACATAGACAGATATAGGGAAAACACACAATCCTTCATCTTGGCACCAAACGATCACTGACTACTGTAACATTCAAAGTTCAGATTATGGACAACTTTTCCCCACTGACATCCTCTCTCAGTTGTTTGGCAGTGTGGGTGTGAAGCATCTAACTAGGCTGAGCTTCCTTCAATACTCCCACAGAGTTAGTTAGTTAATACAAATCCTTCCTCATGCAGTTTTGATCAATACTGTAGGATAACACACACACACACACACACACACACACACACACACACACACACACACACACACACACACACACACACACACACACACACACACACACACACACACACACACACACACACACACACACACTGCGGTAGCAGCCATTGTGACATTTACGTCAGAGCAAGGATCCCTGTTGTCTGGGCCATTCACTAGGAGAAGGAGTGGGAGGATTGTGTGTGTGTGTGTGTGTGTGTGTGTGTGTGTGTGTGTGTGTGTGTGTGTGTGTGTGTGTGTGTGTGTGTGTGTGTGTGTGTGTGTGTGTGTGTGTGTGTGTGTCTGTGTGTGTGTGTGTGTGCGCATGAGTGTGTGTAGACACTCAGGGAATTCATCAGATCTAGAGAGTGACAAGCCAAAGAGGGGGACAAGACAAGATGACAGGCAAGGGAGAGGGGGAAGAGATGGAGAGGGAGGAGAACAAAGGGGAGGGATGTAGGTGGCTTACTGACTTTGATCTAGGGCTTCCCTCGGCTTTGACAGAGGAGCTGAAACACGCACACTTCCCTCGGCTGTGACAGAGGAGCTGAAACAAGCACACTTCCCTCGGCTGTGACAGGGGAGCTGAAACACGCACACTTCCCTCGGCTGTGACAGAGGAGCTGAAACAAGCACACTTCCCTCGGCTGTGACAGGGGAGCTGAAACAAGCACACTTCCCTCGGCTGTGACAGGGGAGCTGAAACACGCACACTTCCATCGGCTGTGACAGAGGAGCTGAAACAAGCACACTTCCCTCGGCTGTGACAGGGGAGCTGAAACAAGCACACTTCCCTCGGCTGTGACAGAGGAGCTGAAACACGCACACTTCCCTCGGCTGTGACAGAGGAGCTGAAACACGCACACTTCCCTCGGCTGTGACAGAGGAGCTGAAACACGCACACTTCCCTCGGCTGTGACAGAGGAGCTGAAACACACCTCTGATTCAGGCTTCTACTGTCAACACAGGTTCTATTTTGTTCTAATTGGGTTATCCTGAAAGGGATAATCCACTCCAAAAATGAAACTCATGAAACTCCTGTCAGTTAGGTGATAGTTGAATATCTGATTTAACTTTTAAATGGTCCGTCAAATCAAGAAATCATATTGTGCCGCATCATCGCGGTAAGGTTCTCATCACCTGAGATAAGGACTATCAAATTCTCACATTTCATAACGCTTTTAAAACAATTACCTGCCCTCCAGATCACCAAGTCAGACAGTAGATGGTATGGGAATACAGTGTCTTCGGAAAGTAGTCAGACCACTTCCCTTTTCCCACATTTTGTTACGTTACAGCCTTATTCTTAAAATGGATTACATTATTTTGTTTTTCTCATCAATCTACACACAATATCCCATAATGACAAAGAGAAAAACAGGTTTTTAGATTTTTTTCAAACATTTTAAACATTTAAATACCTTATTTCCGTAAATATTCAGACCCTTTGCTATGACACTCGAAATTGAGGTCAGGTGCATCCTGTTTCCATTGATCATCCTTGAGATGTTTCTACAACTTGATTGGAGTCCACCTGCGGTTAAGTCAATTAATTTGGAAAGACACACACCTGTCTATAGAAGGTCCCACAGTTGACATTTCATATCAGAGCAAAAACCAAGGTATGAGGTCAAAGGAATTGTCCGTAGAGCTCCGAGACAGGATTGTGTTGAGGCACAGCTCTGGAGAGGGATACCAAACCTTTTCTGCAGCATTTAAGTTCCCCAAACTGAGCAATTGGGGGAGAAGGGCCTTGGTCAGGAAGGTGACCAAGAACCTGATGGTCACTCTGACAAGAACTCCAGAGTTCTTCTGTGGAGATGGGAGGAAGGAAAACCAGAAGGAAAACCATCTCTGAGGCACTCCACCAATCAGGCCTTTATTGTAGAGTGGCCAGACGGAAGCCACTCCTCAGTAAAAGGCACATGACAACCTGCTTGGAGTTTGCCAAAAGGCACCTAAGGACTCTCAGACCACGAGAAACAAGATTCTCTGGTCTGATGAAACCAAGGTTGAACTCTTTGGCCTGAATGCCAAGCGTCACGTTTGGAGGAAACCTGGCACCATCCCTACGGTGAAGCATGGTGGTGGCAGAATCATGCTGTGGGGATGTTTTTCAGCAGCAGGGACTGGGAGACTAGTCATGATCGAGGGAAAAATGAGCGAAGCAAAGTACAGAGAGATCATTGCTGCTCCAGAGCGCTCAGGACCTCAGACTGGGGCGGAGGTTCACCTTCCAACAGGACAACGACCCTAAGCACTCAGCCAAGACAATGCAGGAGTGGCTACAGGACAAGTCTCTGAATGTCCTTTAGTGGCTCATCCAATGCATGGACTTGAACCCGATCAATCATCTCTGGAGGGACCTGAAAATAGCTGTGCGGCGACGCTCCCCATCCAACCTGACAGAGCTTGAGAGGATCTGCAGAGAAGAATGTGAGAAACTCCCCAAATACAGGTGTGCCAAGCTTGTAAAGTCATACCCAAGAAGAGTCGAGGCTATAATCGCTGCCAAAGGTGCTTCAACAAAGTACTGAGTAAAGGGTCTGAATACTTAAAGAAATTTTATATTTCAGTCTTTTTGCAAAGATATCTTAATCTCTGGGATATGTGGGACGGTAGCGTCCCACTTGGCCAATAGCCAGGGAAAATGTAGAGCGCCAAATCCCAAAAAATTATATAAAATCAAACTTTCATTAAATCACACATGTAAGATACCAAATTAAAGCTACACTCGTTGTGAATCCAGCCACCATGTCAGATTTCAAAAAGGCTTTTCGGCGAAAGCATAAGATGCTATTATCTGATGAGAGCACAACAGTAAACAAAGAGAGTGTAGTATATTTCAACACGACACAAACACGACACACGACACAAAACGCAGAAATAAAATATAAATCATGCCTTACTTTTGACGAGATTCTTTTGTTGGCACTCCAATATGTCCCATAAACATCACAAATGGTCCTTTTGTTCGATTAATTCCGTCCATATATATCCAAATTGTCCATTTATTTGGCGAGGTTGATCCAGAAAAAAACAGCTTCCAATTTGCGCAAAGTCACTACAAAATATCTCAAAAATTACCTCTATACTTTGCCAAAACATTTCAAACTACTTTTGTAATACAACTTAAGGTATTTGTAAACGTTAATAATCGATCAAATTGAAGACGGGTCTATCTGTTTTCAATACAGGAGATCAACAAACTAACGCTACTTTTCTA
Organism: Salvelinus alpinus; assembly: GCF_045679555.1. Taxonomy (NCBI): domain Eukaryota; kingdom Metazoa; phylum Chordata; class Actinopteri; order Salmoniformes; family Salmonidae; genus Salvelinus; species Salvelinus alpinus. The sequence continues at coordinate 40,403,072 of NC_092110.1, read as the reverse complement.
GTCTTGCGCAACTCTCAAACAGTACACATGACGTTACACTGTTTCCAGGTGGCCTCACTTCTTCATTGCACAAAGGAATAACCTCAACCTATTTCCAAAGAGTGGTGACATCCAGTGGAAGCGGTAGGAACTGAAAACAGGGTGATTAGAAATCCAGTATTCCAATGAAATCTCATTGAACAGACAGTGACTTAAAAAAAAAAAAAAAAAAAAAATTATGGTTAGTCCTCTGGGTTTTGCCTGCTACACAAGTTCTGTTATACTTACAGAGATGATTCAAACAGTTTTAGAAACTTCAGAGTGTTTTCTATCCAAATCTACTAATAATATGCATATCTTATATTCTGGGGATGAGTAGAAGAAAGTTGAATTTGGGCATGCTATTTATCCAATAGTGAATTTGCTGTCCCCAATCCTAGAGAAGTTAAAACCTGTTTCTGCTTTGACATTATGGGGTATTGTGTGCAGATTGATTACAAAAAAAACACAATTTAATCAATTTTAGAATAAGGTTGTGACGTAACAAAATGTGTAAAAAGTCAAGAGGTCTAAATGCTTTCTGAATGCACTGTATATGAAATGGAGCAATACACTGAGTGGAGAAAACATTAAGAACACTGTATATACTGTGTGCCTGTGCACCGCCCACTGTGATGTATAGCACCGCCCACTGTGAAGTATAGCACCGCCCACTGTGAAGTTTAGCACCGCCCACTGTGAAGTTTAGCACCGCCCACTGTGACGTATAGCACCGCCCACTGTGAAGTTTAGCACCGCCCACTGTGAAGTTTAGCACCGCCCAGTGTGAAGTTTAGCACCGCCCACTGTGACGTATAGCACCGCCCACTGTGACGTATAGCACCGCCCACTGTGAAGTTTAGCACCGCCCACTGTGAAGTTTAGCACCGCCCACTGTGAAGTTTAGCACCGCCCACTGTGAAGTTTAGCATGCCCACTGTGAAGTTTAGCACCGCCCACTGTGACGTATAGCACCGCCCACTGTGACGTATAGCACCGCCCACTGTGACATTTAGCACCGCCCACTGTGACATATAGCACCCCCCACAGTAACGAACAGCACCGCCCACTGTGACGTATAGCACCGCCCACTGTGATGTATAGCACCACCCACTGTAAAGAACAGCACCGCCCACTGTGAAGTTTAGCACCGCCACCTGTGAAGTTTAGCACCGCCCACTGTGAAGTTTAGCATGCCCACTGTGAAGTTTAGCACCGCACACTGTGACGTATAGCACCGCCCACTGTGACGTATAGCACCGCCCACTGTGACATTTAGCACCGCCCACTGTGACATATAGCACCGCCCACTGTAACGAACAGCATCGCCCACTGTGACGTATAGCACCGCCCATTGTAACGAACAGCACCGCACACTGTGACGTATAGCACCGCCCAATGTAACGAACAGCACCGCACACTGTGACGTATAGCCCGCCCACTGTGACGTTTAGCAATGCCCACTGTGAAGTTTAGCACCGCCCACTGTGAAGTTTAGCACCGCCCACTGTGACGTATAGCACCGCCCACTGTGAAGTTTAGCACCGCCCACTGTGAAGTTTAGCACCGCCCAGTGTGAAGTTTAGCACCGCCCACTGTGACGTATAGCACCGCCCACTGTGACGTATAGCACCGCCCACTGTGAAGTTTAGCACCGCCCACTGTGAAGTTTAGCACCGCCCACTGTGAAGTTTAGCATGCCCACTGTGAAGTTTAGCACCGCCCACTGTGACGTATAGCACCGCCCACTGTGACGTATAGCACCGCCCACTGTGACATTTAGCACCGCCCACTGTGACATATAGCACCCCCCACAGTAACGAACAGCACCGCCCACTGTGACGTATAGCACCGCCCACTGTGATGTATAGCACCACCCACTGTAAAGAACAGCACCGCCCACTGTGAAGTTTAGCACCGCCACCTGTGAAGTTTAGCACCGCCCACTGTGAAGTTTAGCATGCCCACTGTGAAGTTTAGCACCGCACACTGTGACGTATAGCACCGCCCACTGTGACGTATAGCACCGCCCACTGTGATGTATAGCACCACCCACTGTAAAGAACAGCACCGCCCACTGTGAAGTTTAGCACCGCCACCTGTGAAGTTTAGCACCGCCCACTGTGAAGTTTAGCATGCCCACTGTGAAGTTTAGCACCGCACACTGTGACGTATAGCACCGCCCACTGTGACGTATAGCACCGCCCACTGTGACATTTAGCACCGCCCACTGTGACATATAGCACCGCCCACTGTAACGAACAGCATCGCCCACTGTGACGTATAGCACCGCCCATTGTAACGAACAGCACCGCACACTGTGACGTATAGCACCGCCCAATGTAACGAACAGCACCGCACACTGTGACGTATAGCCCGCCCACTGTGACGTTTAGCAATGCCCACTGTGACATACAGCACCGCCCACTGTGACGTTTAGCGCCGCCCACTGTGATGTAAAGCACCGCCCACTGTGAGGTAAAGCACCGCCCACTGTGACGTACAGCACCGTCCACTGTGACGTATAGCACCGCCCACTGTGACGTACAGCACCGCTAACTGTGACGTATAGCACCGCCCACTGTGACGTATAGCACCGCCCACTGTGACGTATAGCACCGCCCACTGTGACGTACAGCACTGCCCACTGTGACGTATAACACCGCCAACTGTGATGTATAGCACCGCCCACTGTGACGTATAGCACCGCCCACTGTGACATATAGCACCGCCCACTGTGACGTATAGCACCGCCCACTGTGAGGAATAGCACCGCCCACCGGGCTAAATGACTTGAAAAGAGTGAGTCCATGTTGGTCATCTAGTGTCTATATAAATCACAGTCAGATGAATATCCTTCCTTCAACTACCATCATACAAAGCTTTGCTCCTCTCGTCTCCCTCCTCGCAACCTCACAGGGTCTTTTGTGCATTGCCATAGCAACCTCACAGGGTATTTTGTGCATTGCCATAGCAACCTCACTCAGTCACAAGCCGTGACTTGTTACGAGGTTACCTAGCCAGCTACACGTTCAAACAAAGTCAACAACGCAGCCACTGCTAGCCAGCCTACTTCACCGCCAGCAGTACTATATCATTTTAGTCAATAAGATTTTATTTTATTTTTGCAACGTAAGCTTAACTTCCTGAACATTCGAGACGTGTAGTCCACTTGTCATTCTAATCTCCTTTGCATTAGCGTAGCCTCTTCTGTAGCCTGTCAACTATGTGTCTGTCTATCCCTCTTCTCTCCTCTCTGCACAGACCATACAAACGCTTCACACCGCGTGGCCGCTGCCATTCTAACCTGGTGGTTCCAGCGCGCACGACCCACGTGGAGTTCCAGGTCTCCGGCAGCCTCTGGAACTGCCGATCTGCGGCCAACAAGGCAGAGTTCATCTCAGCCTATGCGTCCCTCCAGTCCCTCGACTTCTTGGCACTGACGGAAACATGGATTACCACTGACAACACTGCTACTCCTACTGCTCTCGCCTCGTCTGCCCACGTGTTCTCGCACACCCCGAGAGCTTCTGGTCAGCGGGGCGGTGGCACTGGGATCCTCATCTCTCCCAAGTGGACATTCTCTCTTTCTCCCCTGACCCATCTGTCTATCGCCTCCTTTGGATTCCATGCTGTCACAGTTACCAGCCCTTTCAAGCTCAACATCCTTATCATTTATCGCCCTCCAGGTTCCCTTGGAGAGTTCATCAATGAGCTTGACGCCCTGATAAGTTCCTTTCCTGAGGATGGCTCACCTCTCACAGTTCTGGGTGACTTTAACCTCCCCACGTCTACCTTTGACTCATTCCTCTCTGCCTCCTTCTTTCCACTCCTCTCCTCTTTTGACCTCACCCTCTCACCTTCCCCCCCTACTCACAAGGCAGGCAATACGCTTGACCTCATCTTTACTAGATGCTGTTCTTCCACTAATCTCACTGCAACTCCCCTCCAAGTCTCCGACCACTACCTTGTATCCTTTTCCCTCTCGCTCTCATCTAACACTTCCCACACTGCCCCTACTCGGATGGTATCGCGCCGTCCCAACCTTCGCTCTCTCTCCCCCGCTACTCTCTCCTCTTCCATCCTATCATCTCTTCCCTCTGCTCAAACCTTCTCCAACCTATCTCCTGATTCTGCCTCCTCAACCCTCCTCTCCTCCCTTTCTGCATCCTTTGACTCTCTATGTCCCCTATCCTCCAGGCCGGCTCGGTCCTCCCCTCCTGCTCCGTGGCTCGACGACTCACTGCGAGCTCACAGAACAGGGCTCCGGGCAGCCGAGCGGAAATGGAGGAAAACTCGCCTCCCTGCGGACCTGGCATCCTTTCACTCCCTCCTCTCTACATTCTCCTCTTCTGTCTCTGCTGCTAAAGCCACTTTCTACCACTCTAAATTCCAAACATCTGCCTCTAACCCTAGGAAGCTCTTTGCCACCTTCTCCTCCCTCCTGAATCCTCCTCCCCCTCCTCCCCCCTCCTCCCTCTCTGCGGATGACTTCGTCAACCATTTTGAAAAGAAGGTCGACGACATCCGATCCTCGTTTGCTAAGTCAAACGACACCGCTGGTTCTGCTCACACTGCCCTACCCTGTGCTTTGACCTCTTTCTCCCCTCTCTCTCCAGATTAAATCTCGCGTCTTGTGACGGCCGGCCGCCCAACAACCTGCCCGCTTGACCCTATCCCCTCCTCTCTTCTCCAGACCATTTCCGGAGACCTTCTCCCTTACCTCACCTCGCTCATCAACTCATCCTTGACCGCTGGCTACGTCCCTTCCGTCTTCAAGAGAGCGAGAGTTGCACCCCTTCTGAAAAAACCTACACTCGATCCCTCCGATGTCAACAACTACAGACCAGTATCCCTTCTTTCTTTTCTCTCCAAAACTCTTGAACGTGCCGTCCTTGGCCAGCTCTCCTGCTATCTCTCTCAGAATGACCTTCTTGATCCAAATCAGTCAGGTTTCAAGACTAGTCATTCAACTGAGACTGCTCTTCTCTGTGTCACGGAGGCGCTCCGCACTGCTAAAGCTAACTCTCTCTCCTCTGCTCTCATCCTTCTAGACCTATCGGCTGCCTTTGATACTGTGAACCATCAGATCCTCCTCTCCACCCTCTCCGAGCTGGGCATCTCCGGCGCGGCCCAAGCTTGGATTGCGTCCTACCTGACAGGTCGCTCCTACCAGGTGGCGTGGCGAGAATCTGTCTCCGCACCACGTGCTCTCACCACTGGTGTCCCCCAGGGCTCTGTTCTAGGCCCTCTCCTATTCTCGCTATACACCAAGTCACTTGGCTCTGTCATATCCTCACATGGCCTCTCCTATCATTGCTATGCAGACGACACACAATTAATCTTCTCCTTTCCCCCCTCTGATAACCAGGTGGCGAATCGCATCTCTGCATGTCTGGCAGACATATCAGTGTGGATGACGGATCACCACCTCAAGCTGAACCTCGGCAAGACGGAGCTGCTCTTCCTCCCGGGGAAGGACTGCCCGTTCCATGATCTCGCCATCACGGTTGACAACTCCATTGTGTCCTCCTCCCAGAGCGCTAAGAACCTTGGCGTGATCCTGGACAACACCCTGTCGTTCTCAACTCACATCAAGGCGGTGACCCGTTCCTGTAGGTTCATGCTCTACAACATTCGCAGAGTACGACCCTGCCTCACACAGGAAGCGGCGCAGGTCCTAATCCAGGCACTTGTCATCTCCCGTCTGGATTACTGCAACTCGCTGTTGGCTGGGCTCCCTGCCTGTGCCATTAAACCCCTACAACTCATCCAGAACGCCGCAGCCCGTCTGGTGTTCAACCTTCCCAAGTTCTCTCACGTCACCCCGCTCCTCCGCTCTCTCCACTGGCTTCCAGTTGAAGCTCGCATCCGCTACAAGACCATGGTGCTTGCCTACGGAGCTGTGAGGGGAACGGCACCTCCGTACCTTCAGGCTCTGATCAGGCCCTACACCCAAACAAGGGCACTGCGTTCATCCACCTCTGGCCTGCTCGCCTCCCTACCTCTGAGGAAGTACAGTTCCCGCTCAGCCCAGTCAAAACTGTTCGCTGCTCTGGCACCCCAATGGTGGAACAAACTCCCTCACGACGCCAGGTCAGCGGAGTCAATCACCACCTTCCGGAGACACCTGAAACCCCACCTCTTTAAGGAATACCTAGGATAGGATAAAGTAATCCTCCTAACCCCCCCCTCCCCCTTAAAAGAGTTAGATGCACTATTGTAAAGTGGTTGTTCCACTGGATATCATAAGGTGAATGCACCAATTTGTAAGTCGCTCTGGATAAGAGCGTCTGCTAAATGACTTAAATGTTAAATGTTAAATGTTAAATGTGTTCGAGAGGATCAAAACCCTATTATAAACTGGGTGGTTAGAACGCTGAATGCTGATTGGCTGACAGCCGTGGTATATCAGACCGTGGTTCCATGGGTACGACAAAACATTGATTTTTACTGCTCTAATTACGTTGGTAACCAGTTTGTAATAGCAATAAGGCACCTCAGGGGGTTTGTGCCAATATATACCACGGCTAATGGCTGTGTCCAGGCACTCCGCGTTTCGTTGTGCATTATAACAGCACTTTGCCGTGGTACAGTATATTGGCCATATACCACACCTCCTCGTTACTTTTTGCTTAAATGGGTAAATTGTGACTGACTGATCTACAGATAATTGTAGTAATAATAAATAGTTATTTATGATGCAAGGTGATTTGTAGATCAGTCAGTCAACAGTCACCCACAGTTTTAAGCTAGACTGTAGACACACTAGCTCTATCAGGTTGAACACGGTGAGATTGTAACTCCTAAATAGAAAGCGCAGTTTGTTTCAGTGACGTTACAGCTAGCTAGCTACTTCACATGCTACTATTGATTTTGGTATTATTGTGTGTTGCTACGTTTTCTAGCCAGCAGATCCGACCCAATTGCTTACAATTGCACTAGGGTTGGACTGACTTCGCGCGGAGCCGGTGCGAGATATAGCTTGGAAAACATACCTTCAATCCAGGGATGAGAAATGCGTTGTATTCCGAATTGTCCCATTATCCCAACTGTTACACCGAGAGCATTGAACGATTGCACATTTTTATTAAGGTAAACTGCCGTTTTTGTCTTCATGCTAGCTAGCAGAAGTCACAGAACAACTAAGGAGGTGATTGGTTGACACTGCAATTAAAAAAAATCTCTGCTGTGGATTCTGCTACCTAGCATGTGGACGAAAAACTAGCAGCCGGCTCAACGGTGTCTTAATCTACACAGGAAGTCTGTCTGACCCTAGTGCAGCTGTAAAGCAAGCGTGTCGGACCTGCTGGCCACTAAGCTTTCTAGCTAGCTTGCCAGTCTGTCCAGAGCATTGCATTGTGTTATTTTTGAAGCAACAGATATCAGCAAAGATTTCCACGTAAATTCCTACCTTATAATAACAACAAAATGCCCCAAAAAAACAATTTCACTACATATATTGTTCTCACACATTTGAGTTATTTAAAAATGTAACTCAATTAGTGGCTTTGAGTGGATAAATCTTTTAACAGAAGACAAGGGTTCTCTCTTTCACTCTCCCTGTCTTTTTCTTGTTTACTCTCTTTCTCTGATTGTAACGTTTAACAGGATTCAGCGTTTATGAGTGAAATAACTAGTAGAGACGAGACTGTGAAGAGGTGCCCTTGCCTTTGCTTAGATGCACCCAGAAACCAGAGGAGTCTAACACACACACACACGGGTACACACACACTCAGCAGACACACACGTAAACACACACACAGTCGGGTGCAGTGAGTCATCCTATATGGTTCTCAACAGGTTAGGAGGAAGTTGAGTTGACCAGAGGAGAGGCCCTGGTGCTTACACAGACATGCTATTACAGAAATGTCTCTCTCTCTCTCTCTCTCTGTCTCTCTCTCTCTCTCTCTCTCTCTCTCTCTCTCTCTCTCGCTCTCTCTCTCTCTCTCTCTCTCAATTCAATTCAATTCAATTCAATTTGCTTTATTGGCATGACGTAACAATGTACATATTGCCAAAGCTTGTTTACAATGTAAAAATGAGAATCAAAATTGTCAACGGGACAACAGTAACAACAATAACCAAGGGTCAAAATAACCATACATTCAACAATAACAATAAACATACAGTAAAGGACATGTGCAGGTTGATTGGTTTGTCAGACACTGTCCCTCAACTTATGGCAGGCAGCAATGTAGTGCGCTGCCAACCCACAGCTCTCTGCGTCCTCCCCCAACAGGACGGGTAGCCTATCCTCATCAGAGAGGTCTTTGAAACCTTGAATAAGAGTTTCAAATTTGGGGAAATGACACTCTCTAATTGTTTTATATTTTTGACATTTTGTCAGGAAATGCAGCTCCGTCTCAGGTTCTGCTATTGTGCAGTGGTTGCACAGCCTTTCCTCTACAGGGAGCCAGGTTTTCCTCTGTCTACCCTTCTCAATGGCAAGGCTGTGCTCACTGAGCCTGTACTTTGTCAAGGTTTTTCTAAAGTTTTGATCAGTAACCATGGTCAAATATTTAGCCACGGTGTACTGTCGATTTAGGGCCAGATAGCACTGCATTTTGCTCTGTGCTTGTGCTTGTGTTTCCCAATAAGCAATATAGTTTTGTTTTGACTGTGTTGTAATTTGGTTTATCCTGATTGATTGGATGTTCTGGTCCTGAGGCTTCAGTGTGTTAGTAGAACAGGTTTGTGAACTCAGCCCCAGGACCAGCTGGATGAGGGGACTCTTTTCTTTGTTCAGCTCTTGGTATTGCAGGGCTTGGTAATGATATGAGAGGGGGTCACTGTATTTTAGATGTTTCCAAAACTTAATTGCTCTTTTTTGAGTTTTTATTATTAGTGGATATTTGCCTAATTCTGCCCTGCATGCATTGTTTGTAGTTTTCCTCTGGACATGTAGGAGAATCTTACAGAACTCTGCATGCAGGGTTTCAATGGGATGTTTGTCCCATTTGATGAAATCTTGTTTTGCAAGTGGACCCCACACCTCGCTGCCATAAAGTGCAATTGGTTCAATGACATATTCAATTAGTTTTAGCCAAATTTTAATAGGTATTTCAATTTGAATTTGCTTTTTAATTGCGTAGAATGCCCTGCGTGCTTTCTCTCTCAGTTCATTCACTGCTTCATTAAGGTGTCCAGTTGAGCTTATTTTTAAACCTAAGTAATTGTAGTGTGTGCAGTGCTCTATATATTTTGTACCAATTGAGAACTTTGGTCTAATTCCCTGAGATCTGGATCTTCTCTGGAAAATCATTATTTTAGTCTTTTTGGGGTTTACTGCCAGGGCCCAGGTCTGGCAGTACTGCTCTAGCAGGTCCAGGCTCTGCTGTAGGCCATGTGCTGTGGGTGACCAAATCTCTCTCTCTCTCTCTCTCTCTCTCTCTCTCTCTCTCTCTCTCTCTCTCTCTCTCTCTCTCTCTCTCTCTCTCTCTCTCTCTCTCTCTTTCTCTCTCTCTCTCTCTCTCTCTCTCTCTCTCTCTCTCTCTCTCTCTCTCTCTCTCTCTCTCTCTCTCTCTCTCACACACACACACACACACACACACACACACACACACACACACACACACACACACACACACACACACACACACACACACACACACACACACACACACAGACACACAGACACACACACAGACACACACAGACACAATGCCATTACAGAAGGATATCTCTCTGCTGCCACTTTCTGTTAATTTACAATCATCTGCACTTTACACTGTTAGTGCTGCGTCACTTGTCAGCTACACTCATAGAAAAAAAGGTACTACCTACAACTTAAAAGGGTTCTTCGGCTGTTCCCATAGGAGAACCCTTTGAAAAAAACGTTCTGGTTCCAGGTAGAAACCTATTGGATTCCATGTAGAACCCTTTCCTCTACATGGAAACAAAAAATAGCTCTACCTGGAACCAAAAAGGGTTCTACCTGGAACCAAAAAGGGTTCTACATGGAACCAAAAAGGGTTTACCTGGAACCAAAAAGGGTTCTACCTGGAACCAAAAATAGCTCTACCTGGAACCAAAAAGGGTTCTACCTGGAACCAAAAAGGGTTCTACCTGGAACCAAAAATAGCTCTACCTGGAACCAAAAAGGGTTCTACCTGGAACCAAAAATAGCTCTACCTGGAACCAAAAAGGGTTCTACCTGGAAGCAAAAAGGTGTTTTAAAAGGGTTCTCCTATGGGAACAGCCGAAGAACCCTGTTAGAACCCTTTTTTTCTAAGAGTGAACTTTCCCATTCTGAATGAAAAAACGAAAAACAAAGTAATGAATGTATTAAGTGTGTGGCTTAGAATGACTTGAATGTGTTGGATTTACTAATAAGCTCATCACAAGTGTTTTATGTTGTACTACAGAGCAGTAAGGAGGGGTCTCCCTGGTGTGTGTACAGGGCAGAACACTGTGTTGGTGTGTTGATGTAGTTTCAAGTTTTATTGTCACAAGTACAGTGAAATGTCTTGAAAGCTCTTTCCCAACAATGCAGTAGTCATTGTCAGTAGTACAGTAAAATAAAGAAGCTATATACAGGGTCAGTTCCAGTACCATATTGACAATGTACAGGGATACTGGAGTGATGGATGTAGATATGTATAGGGGTAATCATACTATATACAGGGTCAGTTCTAGTACCATTATTTACAATGTGCAGGGATACTGGAGTGATGGAGGTAGATATGTATAGGGGTAATCATACTATATACAGGGTCAGTTCTAGTACCATTATTTACAATGTACAGGGATACTGGAGTGATGGAGGTAGATATGTATAGGGGTAATCATACTATATACAGGGTCAGTACCATATTAACAATGTACAGGGATACTGGAGTGATGGAGGTAGATATGTATAGGGGTAAGGTGACTATATACAGGGTCAGTACCATATTAACAATGTACAGGGATACTGGAGTGATGGAGGTAGATATGTATAGGGGTAATCATACTATATACAGGGTCAGTACCATATTAACAATGTACAGGGATACTGGAGTGATGGAGGTAGATATGTATAGGGGTAATCATACTATATACAGGGTCAGTTCTAGTACCATTATTTACAATGTACAGGGATACTGGAGTGATGGAGGTATATATGTATAGGGGTCAGGTGACTATATACAGGGTCAGTTCCATATTAACAATGTACAGGGATACTGGAGTGATGGAGGTAGATATGTATAGGGGTCAGGTGACTATATACAGGGTCAGTACCATATTAACAATGTACAGGGATACTGGAGTGATGGAGGTAGATTTGTATAGGGGTAATCATACTATATACAGGGTCAGTTCTAGTACCATTATTTACAATGTGCAGGGATACTGGAGTGATGGAGGTAGATATGTATAGGGGTAATCATACTATATACAGGGTCAGTACCATTACTAACAATGTACAGGGATACTGGAGTGATGGAGGTAGATATGTATAGGGGTAATCATACTATATACAGGGTCAGTACCATTACTAACAATGTGCAGGGATACTGGAGTGATGGAGGTAGATATGTATAGGGATAATCATACTATATACAGGGTCAGTTCTAGTATCATATTAACAATGTGCAGGGATACTGTATTGATGGAGGTAGATATGTATAGGGGTAAGGTGACTATATACAGGGTCAGTACCATATTAACAATGTACAGGGATACTGGAGTGATGGAGGTAGATATGTATAGGGGGAAGGTGACTATATACAGGGTCAGTTCCATATTAACAATGTACAGGGATACTGGAGTGATGGAGGTAGATATGTATAGGGGTAAGGTGACTATATACAGGGTCAGTACCATATTAACAATGTACTGGGATACTGGAGTGATGGAGGTAGATATGTATAGGGGTAAGGTGACTATATACAGGGTCAGTACCATATTAACAATGTACAGGGATACTGGAGTGATGGAGGTAGATATGTATAGGGGTAAGGTGACTATATACAGGGTCAGTACCATATTAACAATGTACAGGGATACTGGAGTGATGGAGGTAGATATGTATAGGGGGAAGGTGACTATATACAGGGTCAGTACCATATTAACAATGTACAGGGATACTGCAGTGATGGAGGTAGATATGTATAGGGGTAAGGTGACTATATACAGGGTCAGTACCATATTAACAATGTACAGGGATACTGGAGTGATGGAGGTAGATATGTATAGGGGTAAGGTGACTATATACATGGTCAGTACCATATTAACAATGTACTGGGATCCTGGAGTGATGGAGGTAGATATGTATAGGGGGAAGGTGACTATATACAGGGTCAGTACCATATTAACAATGTACAGGGATACTGCAGTGATGGAGGTAGATATGTATAGGGGTAAGGTGACTATATACAGGGTCAGTACCATATTAACAATGTACTGGGATACTGGAGTGATGGAGGTAGATATGTATAGGGGTCAGGTGACTATATACAGGGTCAGTACCATATTAACAATGTACAGGGATACTGCAGTGATGGAGGTAGATATGAATAGGGGTCAGGTGACTATGTGTGTGTGTGTGTGTGTGTGTGTGTGTGTGTGTGTGTGTGTGTGTGTGTGTGTGTGTGTGTGTGTGTGTGTGTGTGTGTGTGTGTTGGAATGTCAGTGTGTGTGTGTTGGAATGTCAGTGTGTGTGTGTGTGTGTGTGTGTGTGTGTGTGTGTGTGTGTGTGTGTGTGTGTGTGTGTGTGTGTGTGTGTGTGTGTGTGTGTGTGTGTGTGTGTGTGTGTGTGTGTGTTGGAGTGCGAGTTTGAGTGCGTGTGCGTGTGTGTGTGTGTGTGTGTGTGTGTGTGTGTGTGTGTGTCAGTGTGAGGTATGTGTGTGTATGAGGGTATGACAGTTTATGTTGGCAGCAGACGGACTGTTGATAAACTGTTATCTGAGGATGGTATCTGCAGCTTCATTTTCCTCATTGCAACTGAGTACACACACACACACACACACACTAACAAACACAAACACACACACCACACATACTGTGCCAAAGACAACAGGGTTTAATCTCTACCAGCTGTCTGTATGAGGGGTGAAAAGGGGCCTAAATTTAGCCTAATGTAGTTTCTGATATGTCTCACCAAGTCACCTAAAGTGTAACTGAGCGCCTAAGAAACTGTCTTGAATTAACTTTTTTTTTGTCTAAGGTGTTCACACGCAGGTTAAAATACGTTCACAAGTGCGTTGACACGTTCAACCGCGGCGTTGATTTTTATAGTCCAGTTATCAGGATTTATCATAGTACAGGGCATCTTTCATGCTGAGGCAGGAGTGGTGGTCAGACAGAGAGGGGGTCAGACAGAGAGGGGGTCAGACAGAGAGGGGGTCAGACAGAGAGGGGGTCAGACAGAAAGGGGGTCAGACAGAGAGGAGATCAGACAGAAAGGGGGTCAGACAGAGAGGTGGTTAGACAGAGAGGTGGTTAGACAGAGAGGGGGTCAGACAGAGAGGTGGTCAGACAGAGAGGGGGTCAGACAGAGAGGGGGTCAGACAGAGAGGTGGTTAGACAGAGAGGTGGTCAGACAGAGAGGGGGTCAGACAGAAAGGGGGTCAGACAGAGAGGAGATCAGACAGAAAGGGGGTCAGACAGAGAGGTGGTCAGACAGAAAGGGGGTCAGACAGAGAGGTGGTTAGACAGAGAGGTGGTCAGACAGAGAGGGGGTCAGACAGAGAGGTGGTCAGACAGAGAGGTGGTTAGACAGAGAGGTGGTCAGACAGAGAGGGGGTTAGACAGAGAGGACCTCAGACAGAAAGGGGGTCAGACAGAGAGGAGCTCAGACAGAAAGGGGGTCAGACAGAGAGGTGGTTAGACAGAGAGGTGGTTAGACAGAGAGGTGGTTAGACAGAGAGGTGGTTAGACAGAGAGGTGGTCAGACAGAGAGGGGGTCAGACAGAGAGGTGGTTAGACAAAGAGGTGGTTAGACAGAGAGGGGGTCAGACAGAGAGGTGGTCAGACAGAGAGAGGGTCAGACAGAGAGGTGGTTAGACAGAGAGGTGGTTAGACAGAGAGGAGATCAGACAGAAAGGGGGTCAGACAGAGAGGAGCTCAGACAGAGAGGTGGTCAGACAGAGAGGTGGTCAGACAGAGAGGTGGTCAGACAGAGAGGTGGTCAGACAGAGAGGTGGTCAGACAGAGAGGGGGTCAGACAGAGAGGGGGTCAGACAGAGAGGGGGTCAGACAGAGAGGAGGTCAGACAGAGAGGGGGTCAGACAGAGAGGTGGTCAGACAGAGAGGTGGTCAGACAGAGAGGGGGTCAGACAGAGAGGAGGTCAGACAGAGAGGGGGTCAGACAGAGACAGAGAGGGGATCAGACTTAGAGGGGGTCAGACAGAGAGGGGGTCAGACAGAGAGGGGATCAGACAGAGAGGAGGTCAGACAGAGAGGGGGTCAGACAGAGAGGTGGTTAGACAGAGAGGAGGTTAGACAGAGAGGTGGTAAGACAGAGAGGGGGTCAGACAGAGAGGTGGTTAGACAGAGAGGAGGTTAGACAGAGAGGGGGTCAGACAGAGAGGAGGTCAGACAGAGAGGAGGTCAGACAGAGAGGGGGTCAGACAGAGACAGAGAGGGGATCAGACTTAGAGGGGGTCAGACAGAGAGGGGATCAGACAGAGAGGAGGTCAGACAGAGAGGAGGTTAGACAGAGAGGAGGTTAGACAGAAAGGGGGTCAGACAGAGAGGTGGTTAGACAGAGAGGTGGTCAGACAGAGAGGGGGTCAGACAGAGAGGTGGTCAGACAGAGAGGTGGTTAGACAGAGAGGTGGTCAGACAGAGAGGGGGTTAGACAGAGAGGACCTCAGACAGAAAGGGGGTCAGACAGAGAGGAGCTCAGACAGAAAGGGGGTCAGACAGAGAGGTGGTTAGACAGAGAGGTGGTTAGACAGAGAGGTGGTTAGACAGAGAGGTGGTTAGACAGAGAGGTGGTCAGACAGAGAGGGGGTCAGACAGAGAGGTGGTTAGACAAAGAGGTGGTTAGACAGAGAGGGGGTCAGACAGAGAGGTGGTCAGACAGAGAGAGGGTCAGACAGAGAGGTGGTTAGACAGAGAGGTGGTTAGACAGAGAGGAGATCAGACAGAAAGGGGGTCAGACAGAGAGGAGCTCAGACAGAGAGGTGGTCAGACAGAGAGGTGGTTAGACAGAGAGGTGGTCAGACAGAGAGGTGGTCAGACAGAGAGGTGGTCAGACAGAGAGGTGGTCAGACAGAGAGGTGGTCAGACAGAGAGGGGGTCAGACAGAGAGGAGGTCAGACAGAGAGGGGGTCAGACAGAGACAGAGAGGGGATCAGACTTAGAGGGGGTCAGACAGAGAGGGGATCAGACAGAGAGGAGGTCAGACAGAGAGGGGGTCAGACAGAGAGGTGGTTAGACAGAGAGGAGGTTAGACAGAGAGGTGGTAAGACAGAGAGGGGGTCAGACAGAGAGGTGGTTAGACAGAGAGGAGGTTAGACAGAGAGGGGGTCAGACAGAGAGGTGGTCAGACAGAGAGGAGGTCAGAAAGGGGGGGGTTTATTTCTGTTATTCTAAAGTATATTCTATTTCTTAAAGGCCAAATTCAATATTTTATCAAATATTTTAAAACAATCAAAATCAAATATCTAAATGAGTCATTGTACAACCATCTTAAAACAATTCCATATGTCAGTTTACAACCCCCCCCCCCCCCCCCCCCCCCCCCAACGGCTTAGACATTTAGAGTTTAACCAGGTATTTCACCTTTATTCCACCAGATCGGTCTAATTGATAACTTATTCAATAGTTTTTTTTCCCTTGAAAACAACAGACGGAGTAAAACAGTTAATCTCATGCAAGCAACCTATAGCCTACAGAAATGAACCACGGGGGGATTCAACCTATAGCCTACAGAAATTAACCACGGGGGGATTTAACCTATAGCCTACAGAAATTAACCACGGGGGGATTCAACCTATAGCCTACAGAAATTAACCACGGGGGGATTTAACCTATAGCCTACAGAAATTAACCACGGGGGGATTCAACCTATAGCCTACAGAAATTAACCACGGGGGGATTTAACCTATAGCCTACAGAAATTAACCACGGGGGGATTCAACCTATAGCCTACAGAAATTAACCACGGGGGGATTTAACCTATAGCCTACAGAAATTAACCACGGGGGGATTTAACCTATAGCCTACAGAAATTAACCACGGGGGGATTTAACCTATAGCCTACAGAAATTAACCACGGGGGGATTTAACCTATAGCCTACAGAAATTAACCATGGGGGGATTTAACCTATAGCCTACAGAAATTAACCACGGGGGGATTCAACCTATAGCCTACAGAAATTAACCACGGGGGGAATCAACCTTTAGCCTACAGAAATTAACCACGGGGGATTTAACCTATAGCCTACAGAATTTAACCACGGGGGGATTTAACCTATAGCCTACAGAAATTAACCACGGGGGGATTTAACCTATAGCCTACAGAAATTAACCACGGAGGGATTTAACCTATAGCCTACAGAAATTAACCACGGGGGGATTTAACCTATAGCCTACAGAAATTAACCACGGGGGGATTCAACCTATAGCCTACAGAAATTAACCACGGGGGGATTTTTGCCGCACGCCAGCTGCAAACACAACGGCTCTTTTTTCATTCAACTATCTTGGTTCTTTCCATGATATTGTAAAACAGTACAAAACAATTGATGTCAAACAACATATAGCCTATCCTAACGTTGCACGTAGGCTACACACACTGCTAATAGTGACTATGGCCTCTCCACATGCTTTTTATGATAACAATGTTTTTGACCCCCAAGTTGTGTCTGTTGCAGATGCTGGAGGAAACTGCAGGTGAGGAGGTTATGCAGGCAACCAAAGAGCTCATTATGACTTTGGGCCTTGAGGGCAGAGCCGGAGCCATAAGTAAGGTTTTGTTGCTAACCTTACTTTTCTACTTGCCAACTTTACAGTTTTTACTTTTTAATTATTGTTTATATTTTTAGTTTTCCCCTCGCTCTACTTTTTTTCATTCAACTTTTTCACTCCGGACGCTTTATCTGGACATGGTTGGTCAGGACCTCCAACAGCCGAAGCTAAGTAGTAACATTAACATGATGCCTTCTAATTGCAGTCGCTGTACTCATAATATACAGGAGAACGATCGCCTTACGGTGAGGATAGCTGTGCTGCAAGCCCAGCTTCAGACGCAATCGTTAGGCAAGGGTAATTTCAGTGTAGGAAAGGATGAAACAGCGTTTGTGCCACCAGTAAGTACAGATGGTAGTATAAATCCCCTCGCACAGTCCCTGCAGCCGGACAACTTTCTCATGGCTTCTGGAGGGAAATGCTGTAAGAATGCTCAACCGGTGTCGCTCATTCAGCCGACAGAAACTTTCAACCGGTTTTCCCCGTTAAGCAGCGAGTCAGAGTCTGAGGCCGAGCCTTCTCTGGTCTCTACTCCTCCCGTTACGGGGTCTGAGACGCTGAAGCCTTCCACCATTAGCTCTGACTAATTGAAAACACTAGTCATTGGCTACTCCATTACCTGCAGTATTAGACTTAAACAAATCATCCAGCGATCATACACTGTTTACCAGGGGGGCAGGGCTACAGACGTTAAGGCTAATCTGAAGATGGTGCTGGCTAAGGCTAAAACTGGCGAGTATAGAGATATCGTTGTCCACGTCGGCACCAGCGATGTTAGGATGAAACAGTCAGAGGTCACCAAGCGCAACAAATCAGCTAGAAAGATGTGTCGGCATCGAGTAATTGTCTCTGGCCCCCTCGCAGTTAGGGGGAGTGATGAGCTCTACAGCAGTCTCACAACTCAATCACTGGTTGAAAACTGTTTTCTGCCCCTCCCAAAAGATAGAATTCGTAGATAATTGGCCTTCTTTCTGGGACTCACCCACAAACGGGACCATGCCTGGCCTGTTGAGGAGTGATGGACTCCATCCTAGCTGGAGGGGTGCTCTCATCTTATCTATGAACATAGACAGGGCTCTAACTCCCCCAGCTCCACTGTGAGATAAGGTGAAGGCCAGGCAGCAGGCTGTTAGCCAGCCTGCCAGCTTAGTGGTCTGCCACTAGCACAGTCAGTGTAGTCAGCTCAGCTATCCTCAATGAGACCGAGGTTGGGCAAAACTAAACATGGTGGTGGTCGCTTTAGCAATCTCACTGGAATAAAGACCTCCTCCATTCCTGCCATAATTGAAAGAGATTGTGATACCTCACATCTCAAAATAGGGCTCCTTAATGTTAGGTCCCTCACTTCCAAGGCAGTTATGGTCAATTAACTAATCACTGTTGATCACTAATCACAAATTGACCAGTTTCAGCTGTTCTGCCTGCGGCTATGGAACCCTGACCTGTTCACCGGACGTGCTACCTGTCCCAGACCTGCTGTTTTCAACTCTCTAGAGATAGCAGGAGCGGTAGAGATACTCTGAATGATCGGCTATGAAAAGCCAAATGACATTTACTCCTGAGGTGCTGACCTGTTGCACCCTCTACAACCACTGTGATTATTATTATTTGACCCTGCTGGTCATCTATGAACATTTGAACATCTTGGCCATGTTCTGTTATAATCTCCACCCGGCACAGCCAGAAGAGGACTGGCCACCCCTCAGAGCCTGGTTCCTCTCTAGTTTTCTTCCTAGGTTCTGGCCTTTCTAGGGAGTTTTTCCTAGCTACCGTGCTTCTACACCTGCATTGCTTGCTGTTTGGGGTTTTAGGCTGAGTTTCTGTACAGCACTTTGTGATATCAGCTGATGTAAGAAGGGCTTTATAAGTACATTTGATTGATTGATTGAGTTGGTCATAATTCTGACCACTGTATTATGTACTGGTCATAGTTAAAACCTCATCATAACTTAGTAATGACCACCTGACTACTGTAAAAAGTTTTTTTTTAAGTATTAGAGAATAAAAAGTTGGATATTGAAAACATTATTCAGTGCATTTCTGTTGGTTTCCATAGTCACCAGGTACTTGGGCTCCCGGGTGGCACCGTGGTCTAAGGCACTGTAACTCAGTTCTGTTGGTTTCCATAGTCACCAGGTACTTGGGCTCCCGGGTGGCATCGTGGTCTAAGGCACTGTAACTCAGTTCTGTTGGTTTCCATAGTCACCAGGTACTTGGGCTCCCGGGTGGCACCGTGGTCTAAGGCACTGTAACTCAGTTCTGTTGGTTTCCATAGTCACCAGGTACTTGAGCTCCCGGGTGGCACCGTGGTCTAAGGCACTGTAACTCAGTTCTGTTGGTTTCCATAGTCACCAGGTACTTGGGCTCCCGGGTGGCACCGTGGTCTAAGGCACTGTAACTCAGTTCTGTTGGTTTCCATAGTCACCAGGTACTTGGGCTCCCGGGTGGCACCGTGGTCTAAGGCACTGTAACTCAGTTCTGTTGGTTTCCATAGTCACCAGGTACTTGGGCTCCCGGGTGGCACCGTGGTCTAAGGCACTGTAACTCAGTTCTGTTGGTTTCCATAGTCACCAGGTACTTGGGCTCCCGGGTGGCACCGTGGTCTAAGGCACTGTAACTCAGTTCTGTTGGTTTCCATAGTCACCAGGTACTTGGGCTCCCGGGTGGCACCGTGGTCTAAGGCACTGTAACTCAGTTCTGTTGGTTTCCATAGTCACCAGGTACTTGGGCTCCCGGGTGGCATCGTGGTCTAAGGCACTGTAACTCAGTTCTGTTGGTTTCCATAGTCACCAGGTACTTGGGCTCCCGGGTGGCACCGTGGTCTAAGGCACTGTAACTCAGTTCTGTTGGTTTCCATAGTCACCAGGTACTTGGGCTCCCGGGTGGCATCGTGGTCTAAGGCACTGTAACTCAGTTCTGTTGGTTTCCATAGTCACCAGGTACTTGGGCTCCCGGGTGGCACCGTGGTCTAAGGCACTGTAACTCAGTTCTGTTGGTTTCCATAGTCACCAGGTACTTGAGCTCCCGGGTGGCACCGTGGTCTAAGGCACTGTAACTTAGTTCTGTTGGTTTCCATAGTCACCAGGTACTTGAGCTCCCGGGTGGCACCGTGGTCTAAGGCACTGTAACTCAGTTCTGTTGGTTTCCATAGTCACCAGGTACTTGGGCTCCCGGGTGGCATCGTGGTCTAAGGCACTGTAACTCAGTTCTGTTGGTTTCCATAGTCACCAGGTACTTGGGCTCCCGGGTGGCACCGTGGTCTAAGGCACTGTAACTCAGTTCTGTTGGTTTCCATAGTCACCAGGTACTTGGGCTCCCGGGTGGCACCGTGGTCTAAGGCACTGTAACTCAGTTCTGTTGGTTTCCATAGTCACCAGGTACTTGGGCTCCTGGGTGGCACCGTGGTCTAAGGCACTGTAACTCAGTGCTAGTGGTGTCACTATAGACCCTGGTTCAATTCCAGGCTGTATCACAACTGGACGTAATTGGGAGTCCCATAGGGCGGTAACACAATTGGCCCAGCGTCGTCCGGATTTGGCTGGGGTAGGCCGTCATTGTAAATAAGAATTTGTTCTTAATTGTCTAGGCAAATAAAGATTCAATTCAAAATATTAAAGTTTCAATCTGGAACATATTCTTAACTTTAAAATAGATCAAAGGCAAAAACAAATCTACATCACAATGTTTCACACATCTGCATTCAGTAATTGTTTCATAATTCACAGACAGTAAATGCATAGAAAGAACAGAGTACATGAATAGTTTTATTATTATTTATTATACATAGTTTTATTTTTAAATGCATGATTAATTAGAGTGGTGTGATGGGTCAGATCTGCAGTGAATCAGCACATTGCAACTTTTTATATTTGAGATTTTAAAAGACAACAACTAGAAAAGGTCATTCTGAAGAACACTTTGTGGACTCGGCTGGCGAACAGTATTTCCATGGTACAAGTTGACGAAGATCGTGACAGTTATATCTTAGGGATGTTTTGCAATGTTTTGCAACTTGCTCATATACAGTACCAGTCAAAGTTTGGACACACCTACTCATTAGAGGGTTTTTCTTTAATTGTTTATATTTTCTACATTGTAAAATAATAGTGAAGACATCAAAACTATGAAATAACACATATGGAATCATGTATTAACCAAAAAAAGTGTACAACTCAAATTATATTTGAGATTCTTCAAAGTAGCCACTGTTTGCCTTGATGACAGCTTTGCACTGATGACAATGTTTTCTAAAGTTGTAGTGATCATCACACACTCTCTCACTCACTCACACACACACACACACACACACACACACACACACACACACACACACACACACACACACACACACACACACACACACACACACACACACACACACACACACACACACACACACACACACACACACAGACACAGACACAGACACTTACTGTCATTAACAGTAAAATGTGAAAACGTTTGCTAGCTAGCTGGCTCCATGGTAAATCCATGGTAAAATTAGAATTTTCCATGGATTAGCCAGAGAGCCCCCCTTAAACTACCTACTGACTCAATGAACAATGTAATAATGTGGTTAATGTGTTGCTTTTTATACACTGGCATTGTAACCCCCACCTTGACAGATGATAAGGGGTCCGGTTAATACAGTGGCTATTATATTCTGGAGTGAAATCCATTAACTCAACTGTTAGGAACTGAATTAATCAGACTTTCACGGGTCATACGTTAGACATTCATTCAAATCAAATGCTATTGGTCACATACACATATTCAGCAGATGTTATTGGTCACATACACATATTCAGCAGATGTTATTGGTCACATACACATATTCAGTAGATGTTATTGGTCACATACACATATTCAGCAGATGTTATTGGTCACATACACATATTCAGCAGATGTTATTGGTCGTATACACATATTCAGCAGATGTTATTGGTCACATACACATATTCAGCAGATGTTATTGGTCACATACACATATTCAGCAGATGTTATTGGTCACATACACATATTCAGCAGATGTTATTGGTCACATACACATATTCAGCAGATGTTATTGGTCGCATACACATATTCAGCAGATGTTATTGGTCACATACACATATTCAGTAGATGTTATTGGTCACATACACATATTCAGCAGATGTTATTGGTCGTATACACATATTCAGCAGATGTTATTGGTCACATACACATATTCAGCAGATGTTATTGGTCACATACACATATTCAGTAGATGTTATTGGTCACATACACATATTCAGTAGATGTTATTGGTCACATACACATATTCAGCAGATGTTATTGGTCATATACACATATTCAGCAGATGTTATTGGTCACATACACATATTCAGCAGATGTTATTGGTCACATACACATATTCAGTAGATGTTATTGGTCACATACACATATTCAGTAGATGTTATTGGTCACATACACATATTCAGCAGATGTTATTGGTCACATACACATATTCAGCAGATGTTATTGGTCACATACACATATTCAGTAGATGTTATTGGTCACATACACATATTCAGCAGATGTTATTGGTCATATACACATATTCAGCAGATGTTATTGGTCACATACACATATTCAGTAGATGTTATTGGTCACATACACATATTCAGCAGATGTTATTGGTCACATACACATATTCAGTAGATGTTATTGGTCACATACACATATTCAGCAGATGTTATTGGTCACATACACATATTCAGCAGATGTTATTGGTCACATACACATATTCAGTAGATGTTATTGGTCACATACACATATTCAGCAGATGTTATTGGTCATATACACATATTCAGCAGATGTTATTGGTCACATACACATATTCAGTAGATGTTATTGGTCACATACACATATTCAGCAGATGTTATTGGTCACATACACATATTCAGCAGATGTTATTGGTCACATACACATATTCAGCAGATGTTATTTTGGATGCCGCGAAATGCTTGTGTTCCCAGCTCCAACAATGCAGTAATATCTAAATAGTCTCACTTTGAGCTGGGAGGCCATTCAGCTGTAAGCTGTGTATTGGATGGACTTGTTGCCAAAATAATAATTTTTTCTTTTTTTACGTGTTCAGCCGTTCAACAAGGTGTTAGTAAGGATTCCAGTCGCCCCCCTCCGGTTCATTTATGGCCTTTATCACCCTTCATACGTGTGTTTGTGTGTTGTTTTGGTGTTAGAAAGATCTTTGTTGTTGTGTTTCTGTGCTGCCATAGTAACGATGTCTAGCGATGACTGATGTGTGTGTGGAATGATAACTCACACAGAGTAGCCAGGACAAACATACTTTCACGATTTCACTACTATCATCAAAATCAATCAATCATAGCACATTTTTGGGCTCAGTCGGTAGTTTTTACCTAATAAAGTAGAAACACGTTGAAAAATGATGTTAAAAATGCCGTTTTTTATTCCTGAAACAAATCTTAAATGATACGGTTGTTCCTTTTAGCTGAATGTCAAAACAAAATCAGAATAATATTCTGAAATAAGACGTGACATTTTGAAGACCCTACACATTCAAGTGTCACACTTGTGTTCATATAACTTGTGTTTTGCTAAATGAAAATAAACCTTATAAGCTGCACAAGCACCAACATTTACCCCAGCGATCACTCCAGACTGAACCGTTTACTCTCTTCTGTCGACGGATGAGATCCTGTTGTCTCCATTTACAGTTTTCCCAATTGTTTACACACTAAAACTGGAACTTGAAACACGATCACCGAAAACTGAAACTCATGAAACAAATCCCTAAACCAAGTCTGTAAAATTGCAACCACAATTCCTGCTTTACACTCAGTTTTCAATTCTATATCACACATTTTGCAAAACACTACACACTGTTCTCTACATTAGGCTTAACATTCAAAAGTAAAATATATTTAGTCCCTTTGGGAAGCAACACCAATCACAATGTCAAGCTCTATATACCAATTGGCAACACCCACTCCTCACAGGTGTAAACACTAGTTGCTGAATTGTTCACTTAGAAATCAGAGCTTTATCACTATAAAAGGCCACAGATGAGCTCTCCTGTTCTGGAGGAAAATGGAAGTCAATGGTGAAGAAAGAGCAAGAGATGAAGGAGTGAGAGGAAGAGGAGGAAGAGAAAGATGAGGAGGAGGAAGGACAGTTGTTTCAGGTGAGATCAGGACCACATTGGTTGACCATGTGCTCATCCTAGATTGTGTATGAGGGAGGCTGGGCAGAGAGTTCAGCCCAACCTGAGCCGCTACACGGTTACATCTACCATCATTCAGAAATGACAACCGGTAAGTTACCTACCATCTACACGACGCTCTTTATGCATGTATACTGTAGTATACTGTAGTCCGACATATCAGCAGGCCTATGTTACTCAGTAATTGTTGGCCAATGTTACAGGGATGTCATTTCATATTGAAAGAAAATGTATTATTTTAGCTTACTGTAACCAATCATATTTGTGGATCTTCTGCAGAACTGAGAGACGGCCAGGCCATGGTGGAAGACACCGCCTGTTCACACCAGAACAGGAGACGGCCAGGCCATGGTGGAAGACACCGCCTGTTCACACCAGAACAGGAGACGGCCAGGCCATGGTGGAAGACACCGCCTGTTCACACCAGAACAGGAGACGGCCAGGCCATGGTGGAAGACGTGGTGAACGCTCTAGACTAAGGCTTCCACAGGGCCTGACCAGCAGGCTGAACACTGTAGACTAGGGCTTCCACAGGGCCTGACCAGCAGGCTGAACACTGTAGACTAGGGCTTCCACAGGGCCTGACCAGCAGGCTGAACGCTCTAGACTAAGGCTTCCACAGGGCCTGACCAGCAGGCTGAACACTCTAGACTAGGGCTTCCACAGGGCCTGAGCAGCAGGCTGAACGCTCTAGACTAGGGCTTCCACAGGGCCTGAGCAGCAGGCTGAACGCTCTAGATTAGGGCTTCCACAGGGCCTGAGCAGCAGGCTGAACGCTCTAGACTAGGGCTTCCACAGGGCCTGAGCAGCAGGCTGAACACTTGATGTCTCTACACAGAGCTAACGCTGCAGAACGGCTCTGAGTGCAAATAAAACACATAGTGTGACCACAAACACTCCATCTATCAACCATAACCATCACTGATGGAGGAGAGGAACGGAGAGGAGAGGAGAGGAGAGGAGAGGAGAGGAGAGGAGAGGAGAGGAGAGGAGAGGAGAGGAGAGGAGAGGAGAGGAGAGGATGAGAGGAGAGGAACGGAGAGGAGAGGAGAGGAGAGGAGAGGAGAGGAGAGGAGAGGAGAGGAGAGGAGAGGAGAGGAGAGGAGAGGAGAGGAGAGGAGAGGAGAGGAGAGGAGAGGAGAGGAGAGGAGAGGAGGGGAAAAGAGAGGAAAATAGGCATTTACCCACTCAGCCCTCCCTAGCCACTCAGCCCTCCCTAACCACTCAGCCCTCCCTTCCCTCTCAGCCCTTCCTAACCACTCAGCCCTTCCTAACCACTCAGCCCTCCCTAACCACTCAGCCCTCCCTAACCACTCAGCCCTCCCTAACCACTCAGCCCTCCCTTCCCTCTCAGCCCTTCCTAACCACTCAGCCCTTCCTAACCACTCAGCCCTCCCTAACCACTCAGCCCTCCCTAACCACTCAGCCCTTCCTAACCACTCAGCCCTCCCTAACCACTCAGCCCTCCCTAACCACTCAGCCCTCCCTAACCACTCAGCCCTCCCTACCCACTCAGCCCTTCCTAACCACTCAGCCCTCCCTAACCACTCAGCCCTTCCTAGCCACTCAGCCCTCCCTACCCACTCAACCCTCCCTAACAACTCAGCCCTTCCTAACCACTCAGCCCTCCCTAACCACTCAGCCCTTCCTAACCACTCAGCCCTTCCTAACCACTCAGCCCTCCCTAACCACTCAGCCCTTCCTAACCACTCAGCCCTCCCTACCCTCTCAGCCCTTCCTAACCACTCAGCCCTTCCTAACCACTCAGCCCTCCCTACCCCCTCAGCCCTCCCTACCCTCTCAGCCCTCCCTAACCACTCAGCCCTCCCTAACCACTCAGCCCCCCCTACCCTCTCAGCCCTCCCTACCCTCTCAGCCCTCCCTAACCACTCAGCCCTCCCTACCCTCTCAGCCCTCCCTACCCTCTCAGCCCTCCCTAACCACTCAGCCCTCCCTAACCACTCAGCCCTCCCTAACCACTCAGCCCTTCCTAACCACTCAGCCCTCCCTAACCACTCAGCCCTCCCTACCCTCTCAGCCCTCCCTAACCACTCAGCCCTCCATAACCACTCATCCCTCCCTAACCACTCAGCCCTCCCTAACCACTCAGCCCTCCCTACCCACTCAGCCCTCCCTACCCTCTCAGCCCTCCCTACCCTCTCAGCCCTCCCTAACCACTCAGCCCTCCCTACCCTCTCAGCCCTCCCTACCCTCTCAGCCCTCCCTAACCACTCAGCCCTCCCTAACCACTCAGCCCTCCCTAACCACTCAGCCCTTCCCACCCACTCAGCCCTCCCTAACCACTCAGCCCTTCCTACCCACTCAGCCCTCCCTAACCACTCAGCCCTCCCTAGCCACTCAGCCCTTCCTAACCACTCAGCCCTTCCTACCCACTCAGCCCTCCCTAACCACTCAGCCCTTCCTACCCACTCAGCCCTCCCTAACCACTCAGCCCTTCCTACCCACTCAGCCCTCCCTAACCTCTCAGCCCTCCCTAACCACTCAGCCCTCCCTAACCACTCAGCCCTCCCTAACCACTCAGCCCTCCCTAACCACTCAGCCCTTCCTAACCACTCAGCCCTCCCTAACCACTCAGCCCTCCCTACCCTCTCAGCCCTCCCTACCCTCTCAGCCCTCCCTAACCACTCAGCCCTCCCTAACCACTCAGCCCTCCCTAACCACTCAGCCCTCCCTAACCACTCAGCCCTCCCTAACCACTCAGCCCTTCCTAACCACTCAGCCCTCCCTAACCACTCAGCCCTCCCTAACCACTCAGCCCTCCCTAACCACTCAGCCCTCCCTAACCACTCAGCCCTTCCTAACCACTCAGCCCTTCCTAACCACTCAGCCCTTCCTAACCACTCAGCCCTCCCTAACCTCTCAGCCCTTCCTACCCTCTCAGCCCTTCCTAACCACTCAGCCCTCCCTAGCCACTCAGCCCTTCCTAACCACTCAGCCCTTCCTAGCCACTCAGCCCTCCCTACCCACTCAACCCTCCCTAACAACTCAGCCCTCCCTAACCACTCAGCCCTTCCTAACCACTCAGCCCTTCCTAACCACTCAGCCCTTCCTAACCACTCAGCCCTTCCTAACCACTCAGCCCTCCCTAACCACTCAGCCCTCCCTACCCTCTCAGCCCTCCCTACCCTCTCAGCCCTCCCTAACCACTCAGCCCTCCCTAACCACTCAGCCCTCCCTACCCACTCAGCCCTCCCTACCCTCTCAGCCCTCCCTACCCTCTCAGCCCTCCCTAACCACTCAGCCCTCCCTACCCTCTCAGCCCTCCCTACCCTCTCAGCCCTCCCTAACCACTCAGCCCTCCCTAACCACTCAGCCCTCCCTAACCACTCAGCCCTTCCTACCCTCTCAGCCCTCCCTAACCACTCAGCCCTCCCTAACCACTCAGCCCTTCCTACCCACTCAGCCCTCCCTAACCACTCAGCCCTTCCTACCCACTCAGCCCTCCCTAACCACTCAGCCCTCCCTAGCCACTCAGCCCTTCCTAACCACTCAGCCCTTCCTACCCACTCAGCCCTCCCTAACCACTCAGCCCTTCCTACCCACTCAGCCCTCCCTAACCACTCAGAACTCCCTAGCCACTCAGCCCTTCCTAACCACTCAGCCCTCCCTACCCACTCAGCCCTCCCTAACCACTCAGCCCTCCCTACCCTCTCAGCCCTCCCTACCCTCTCAGCCCTCCCTAACCACTCAGCCCTCCCTAACCACTCAGCCCTCCCTAACCACTCAGCCCTTCCTACCCTCTCAGCCCTCCCTAACCACTCAGCCCTCCCTAACCACTCAGCCCTTCCTACCCACTCAGCCCTCCCTAACCACTCAGCCCTTCCTACCCACTCAGCCCTCCCTAACCACTCAGCCCTCCCTAGCCACTCAGCCCTTCCTAACCACTCAGCCCTTCCTACCCACTCAGCCCTCCCTAACCACTCAGCCCTTCCTACCCACTCAGCCCTCCCTAACCACTCAGCCCTCCCTAGCCACTCAGCCCTTCCTAACCACTCAGCCCTCCCTAACCACTCAGCCCTTCCTAACCACTCAGCCCTTCCTAACCACTCAGCCCTTCCTAACCACTCAGCCCTTCCTAACCACTCAGCCCTCCCTACCCTCTCAGCCCTCCCTAACCACTCAGCCCTCCCTAACCACTCAGCCCTCCCTAGCCACTCAGCCCTTCCTAACCACTCAGCCCTCCCTAGCCACTCAGCCCTCCCTAACCACTCAGCCCTCCCTAGCCACTCAGCCCTTCCTAACCACTCAGCCCTTCCTAACCACTCAGCCCTTCCTAACCACTCAGCCCTCCCTAACCACTCAGCCCTTCCTAACCACTCAGTCCTTCCTAACCACTCAGCTCTCCCCACCAATCAGCCAACTGCCCACTCAGCCCTCCCTACCCAGAAGGCACAGACTCTCTCTCCATCTTCTTCTATCCTATCATCTCTCCCTTCTGCTGAATCCTTCTCCCCCCGGTCTCCTGATTCTGCCTCCTCGACCTTACTCTCCTCCTACTCTCCTCCTACTCTCCTCCTACTCTCCTCTTACTCTCCTCCTACTCTCCTCTTACTCTCCTCTTACTCTCCTCCTACTCTCCTCCTACTCTCCTCCTACTCTCCTCTTACTCTCCTCTTACTCTCCTCCTACTCTCCTCCTACTCTCCTCCTACTCTCCTCTTACTCTCCTCCTACTCTCCTCCTACTCTCCTCTTACTCTCCTCTTACTCTCCTCCTACTCTCCTCCTACTCTCCTCCGTTTCCACATCCTATGACTCGCACTCCCCTTTCTTCCCGCACTGTCCCCTTTTCCTCCCGGGCCGGCTCGGCCCTCCCCTCCTTTCCTCCCGGGCCGGCTCGGCCCTCCCCTCCTTTCCTCCCGGGCCGGCTCGGTCCTCCCCTCCTGTTCCGTGGCTGAGTGACTCATTCCGAGCTTACAGAACAGGGTTGCGGGCAGCTGATTGAAAATGAATGAATATTAAACTTCCTGCGTGACCTCATCATCCTTTCACTCCCTCCTCTCTACCGTATCTTCCTCTGTATCTGTTGCTAAAACCACGTTCAATCACTCCCTTTTCAACCTTCTGCCTCTAACGCTAGGAAACTCTTTCCAGCATCTCCTCTCTCCTTAACCCACAACCCCTCCCCCCTCCCTCCTCCCTCTGCAGACAACTTTGTCAACCACTTTGAAAAGAAGGTTATTGACATCCACTCTTCGTTCACTCAGCCTATTGAGTCCACTGGTCCCACTCACAAAGAACTAACCTATGCCTTGACCTCTTTCTCCCCCTCTCTATCCAGATGAAATTATGTGATTAGTGAGGTTGGGCCGCCCCATCAACCTGCCCTCTCGACCAATCCCCTTCCTCCTTTCTCCAGATCATCTCTGGAGACCTTCTCCAATTCCTCACTTCCCTCATCAACTCATCCCTGAATATTCATCCTCTCTATCTTCAAAATGTCTAGAGTCACTCCTCTCAAGAAAGCAACACTTCCCCTCCTTCTGACACCCAGGTGGTGACATACATCTCTTCGTGCCTGGCAGATATCTCAGCTTGGATGTTGGCCCACCACCTCATCCTCAACCTTGACAAGACAGAGCTGGCGTGACCCTGGACAACACCATGTCGTTCTCTGCAAACATGAAAGGAGTGACTCACCCTGCAACATCTGTAGAGTATCAGCCTGCCTCACACAAGAACCAGCGCAGGTCCTATGACTAAGATATGTGCTTGTCCCACCTATCTGCAGATTCTTAAGATGAATGCACTTGCTGTAAGTCGCTCTGGATAAGAGCATCTGGTAAATGACTTAACTGTAAATGTGTGGGTGTGCGTGTTGTCTATTTGAATACATGGGCATGTGCTTGCGTGCATATATCTGGACACAACCAACAGATTATAAATGATGAATGTTTCAAATGTTGAAATGTCTCCACAAACCAAAAGGAGAGGAGAGGACAGGATAAGAGAGGAGGACAGGATAAGAGAGGAGGGGAGGAGAGAGTGCAGAGGAGGGTTGGGGAGGGGATGACAGGAGAGAAGGGGAGGAGAGAGAGGAGGGTTGGAGTGTGGAGATGGGAGGGGAGGGGAGATGAGGAGAGATTAGGTGAAAATCCAAAAACCAAGACACTTACAGTGGCTTGTGAAAGTTTTCACCCAGCTTGGCATTTTTCCTATTTTGTTGCCTTACAACCTGGAATTAAAATAGATTTTGGGGGGTTTGTATCATTTGATTTACACAACATGCCTACCACTTTGAAGATGCAGCATATTTTTTCTTGTGAAATAAACAAGAAATATGACAAATAAACTGAAAACTTGAGCGTGCATAACTATTCGCCCCCCCAAAGTCAATACTTTGTAGAGGCACCTTTGCCAGCAATTACAGCTGCAAGTCTCTGGGGTATGTCTCTATATGCTTGGCACATCTAGCCACTGGGATTTTTGCCCATTCTTCAAGACAAAACTGCTCCAGCTCCTTCAAGTTGGATGGGTTCCGCTGGTGTACAGCAATCTTTAAGTCATAACACAGATTCTCAATTGGATTGAGGTCTGGGCTTTGACTAGGCCATTCCAAGACATTTAAATGTTTCCCCTTAAACCACTTGAGTGTTGCTTTAGCAGTATGCTTAGGGTCATTGTCCTGCTGGAAGGTGAACCTACGTCCCACTCTCAAATCTCTGGAAGACTGAAACAGGTTCCGTCAAGAATTTCCCTGTATTTAGCGCCATCCATCATTCCTTCAATACTGACCAGTTTCCCCGTCCCTGCCGATGGTGTTCTCGGGGTGATGAAAGGTGTTGGTTTTGCGCCAGACATAGCGTTTTCCTTGATGGCCAAAAAGCTCAATTTTAGTCTCATCTGACCAGAGTAAATCAAATCAAATTTATTTATATAGCCCTTCGTACATCAGCTGATATCTCAAAGTGCTGTACAGAAACCCAGCCTAAAACCCCAAACAGCAAGCAATGCAGGTGTAGAAGCACGGTGGCTAGGAAAAACTCCCTGAAAGGCCAAAACCTAGGAAGAAACCTAGAGAGGAACCAGGCTATGAGGGGTGGCCAGTCCTCTTCTGGCTGTGCCGGGTGGAGATTATAACAGAACATGGCCAAGATGTTCAAATGTTCATAAATGACCAGCATGGTCAAATAATAATAATCATAGTAGTTGTGAGTACCTTCTTCCATATGTTTGGGGAGTCTCCCACATGCCTTTTGGCAAACACCAAACGTGTTTCCTTATTTTTTTTCTTTAAGCAATGGCTCTTTCTGGACAATCTTCCGTAAAGCCCAGCTCTGTGGATTGTACAGCTTAAAGTGGTCCTATGGACAGATACCCCAATCTCCGCTGTGGAGCTTTGCAGCTCTTTCAGGGTTATCTTTGGTCTCTTTGTTGCCTCTCTGATTAATGCCCTCCTTGCCTGGTCGGTGAGTTTTGGTGGGCGGCCCTCTCTTGGCAGGTTTGTCGTGGTGCCATATTCTTTCCATTTTTAATAATGGATTTAATGGTGCTCCGTGGGATGTTCAACGTTTCTGATATTTTTTTTATAACCCAACCCTGATCTGTACTTCTCCACAACTTTGTCCCTGACCTGTTTGGAGAGCTCCTTGGTCTTCATGGTGCCGCTTGCTTGGTGGTGTTGCAGACTCTGGGGCCTTTCAGAACAGGTGTATATATACTGAGATCATGTGACAGATCATGTGACACTTAGATTGCACACAGGTGGACTTTATTTAACTAATTATGTGACTTCTGAAGGTAATTGGTTGCACCAGATCTTCTTTCGGGGTGAATACATATGCACAGACCACTTTTCCGTTTTACATTTTTTTAAATGTTTTTGAAACAAGTATTTTTATTTCACTTCACCAATTTGGACTATTTTGTTTATGTCCATTACATGAAATCCAAATAAAAAAACATTTAAATGACAGGTTGTATTGCAACAAAACGTCAAGGGGGATGAATACTTTTGTAAGGTACTGTAACTATCATATGAGAGAGAGAGAGAGAGAGAGAGAGAGAGAGAGAGAGAGAGAGAGAGAGAGAGAGAGAGAGAGAGAGAGAGAGAGAGAGAGAGAGAGAGAGAGAGAGAGAGAGAGAGAGAGAGAGAGAGAGAGAGACCAATCAAGAGGGAATGAGAGAAGGACTGTAGAGGTGGAGTTTCATTACAATGTCAATATACACAGTAATCTATATGGACAAAATGAGTTTGTGTTTGTGTGTATACTCATATACAGTCCCTATGGACATATGTTCCTGATTAGCCTGACTGACTGACTGTATAGCTAATATTTTGTCAGAAGAAGCTGAACTGTTGACTGGGCAGTTCCTGCTTTGGCCAAGTTGCAAAGTCTAAAGAACTGCCTAGTTCTAAAATGTATCTTCTTAAAAATGAAATGTAAATGTAACCCTAACCTTAAACCTAACCTTAACCCCACTGCTAACCTAATGCCTAACCCTTACGTTAAAATACATGTTTAAAAAAAACATTTTTACAACATGGTCAATTTTGGAATTTGCATTTAGCCCATCTAGTGGGATCCGCTCTCTCCTAACTCTCTACGTCTCTCTGCTAACTCTCTCAGTCCCTCTACGTCTCTCTACGTCACTCTACGTCTCTCTGCTAACTCTCTACGTCACTCTCCTAACTCTCTACGTCTCTCTACGTCTCTCTCCTAACTCTCTACGTCTCTCTACGTCTATCTCCTAACTCTCTACTAACTCTCTACGTCTCTCTACGTCACTCTACGTCTCTCTCCTAACTCTCTACGTCACTCTCCTAACTCTCTACTTCTCTCTACGTCTCTCTCCTAACTCTCTACGTCTCTCTACGTCTCTCTACGTCTCTCTACGTCTCTCTACGTCACTCTACGTCTCTCTCCTAACTCTCTACGTCACTCTCCTAACTCTCTACTTCTCTCTACGTCTCTCTCCTAACTCTCTACGTCTCTCTACGTCTCTCTACGTCTCTCTACGTCTCTCTACTAACTCTCTACGTCTCTCTATGTCTCTCTACATCTCTCTACGTCTCTCTACATCACTCTCCTAACTCTCTACACCTCTCTATGTCTCTCTATGTCTCTCTACGTCTCTCTCCTAACTCTCTACGTCTCTCTATGTCTCTCTACATCTCTCTACGTCTCTCTATGTCTCTCTACATCTCTCTACATCTCTCTACGTCACTCTCCTAACTCTCTACATCTCTCTACGTCTCTCTCCTAACTCTCTACATCTCTCTACGTCTCTCTCCTAACTCTCTACGTCCCTCTACGTCTCTCTCATATTTCTTTGAGAGCTAGGTGGGACAACCACATATCTCAGTTATAGGACCTGCGCTGGTTCTTGTGTGAGGCAGGGTGGTACTCTACAGATGTTGTAGAGCATAAACATGCAGGAGAGAGTCATTGCTTTCATGTTTGCAGAGAACGACAGGGTGTTGTCCAGGGTCACGCCAGCTCTGTCTTGTTGAGGTTGAGCTTGAGGTGGTGGGCCAACATCCAAGCTGAGATATCTGCCAGGCACGAAGAGATGTATGTCACCACCTGGGTGTCAGAAGGGGGGGAAGGAGAAAAGTAGTTGAGTGTCATCCGTTTTCGAATCTAACACTGAATTAACTGTGACGTCCACTCTGCAACATATAATGTGTGTCTACATAAAATTCTTTATTAATAACGTCTGTGAGACGGGCTCAGTGTGGGTCTCTAACTGTCTAGTGGTGGCAGAACAGACAGCACATTTCTGGGAAAAATATGAATGAAAGCCCTACCCTCTGTCTTTCTTATTGTGTACGAGATGGTGCCCTATTGCCTATAGCCATTGGTCTCTTGTCAAAAGTAGTGCACTATATAGGGAATAGGGTGCCATTTCCTGTCAGTAGGGTTGAAGATGGTGTGAGTTGCATTGGGAAGCAGAGTTGGTGTCTATTCTGTTACTGTTGGTAAGCAACGTTCTGTTCTGTTGTGATGTGTTCTGTTGTGTTGTGTTGTGTTCTATTATGTTGTGTTCTGTTGTGTTGTGTTCTGTTGTGTTGTGATGTGTTCTGTTGTGATGTGTTGTGTTGTGTTCTGATGTGATGTGTTGTGATGTGATGTGTTGTGATGTGACATGTTATGTTATGATTTGTTCTGTTGTGTTGCGTTTTGGCGTGTTGTGGTGTGTTGTGTTGTAATTTGTGCTGTTGTGTTCTGTTGTGTTTTGATCTGGTGTGTTGTGGTCCAGTGGTCCACAGCCACAGCATAGCTGAGGAGCAGAGCGAAACTAGCTGCTTCTGATGACTCATAAACACACACACACACACACACACACACACACACACACACACACACACACACACACACACACACACACACACACACACACACACACACACACACACACACACACACACACACACACACACACACACACACACACACACACACACACACACAGAGACATTAGTATCAATCTACTGGCATAAACACATCAGTCAGGAGACAAAATATTTATTCAGCAGGACATTAGCTGGTCTCTTTTGGTGGTGGTCTGAGGGGGTAAATGAGGAGAGGCTGTCATGTGGTCAGTGATGGAGTACTGCTCCACAATGAAAGACAGAAGGGACAATGGAGCAAGGAGTACAGGGGGTGTGTTTTTAATAATCAACATGATGGTAGAAGGGTTAAAGGAATGAAAGCAACAAAAATCATTCCAACACACACACACAAACACGCAAACATTTGCACATGTAATGGAGGTGGATAAGTGAACCACTATCGCGTGATGAGTAACCTTGCTTGAGTCAGTGATATTAGTATCAGAACCAGTCAGTCAGTGATATTGGTATCAGAACCAGTCAGTAAGTGATATTGGTATCAGAACCAGTCAGTGGTATTAATATCAGAACCAGTCAGTCAGTGGTATTAGTATCAGAACCAGTCAGTCAGTGATATTAGTATCAGAACCAGTCAGTCAGTGATATTGGTATCAGAACCAGTCAGTCAGTCAGTCAGTGATATTAGTATCAGAACCAGTCAGTCAGTCAGTGATATTAGTATCAGAACCAGTCAGTCAGTCAGTGATATTAGTATCAGAACCAGTCAGTCAGTCAGTGATATTAGTATCAGAACCAGTCAGTCAGTCAGTGGTATTAGTATCAGAACCAGTCAGTCAGTCAGTGGTATTAGTATCAGAACCAGTCAGTCAGTCTGATTCAATATTAATTTCAGTTCAATAAAGGTTTTCTGTGATGATGTAGTTCAGATGGAGCCTGGCCATCTGTGGAGACAACAGCATACACAACAGTATCATCGGCATGCAAGTGCAGGTTAAAATGTCGATATTGTTAACTTAAACAGTTAAAAGTACATGACCCAGAATCGACCCCTGTGGGACACCTTTCTTAATATCCAGGAAACCTGATTTAACACCATCAGTAGATACACATTGAATTCTATCTGTCAAGTATTTTTTTAACCAGTTACATGCATCCTGGACTGGGCCAAATGAGGAAATCCTCTGAATTAGCAGTCAGTGATCAACAGTATTGAAAGCCTTTGACCAGTCAATGAAGAGGGCAGCACAATGTTGCCTTTTATCCATACAGTGAACCACATGATTTATAACTAGGGTTGCAGAAGAGATAGAGCTGTGACCAGGCCTAAAACCCGACTGATTTAGAATACATTCCAAAGATAAGAATTATCTTAGCTGAGAATTAATCAAGGACTCTAATATTTTAGCTAGGCAAGAACGTTTAGAAATAGGGCGAGAATTATTTAAGTTCACAAGGGTCACCACCTTTGTGAAGGGGTGAGTACATGGGCCGCCTCCCCGACCCTGGGGATGGTACCCGGATATAATCGTCAGGTTAATATGGTTTAATGATTCAGCAAACAAGCATATCAGCCCCAGTGGATTTTGTTACGTCAATCTTAAGCAAGACATCACAGATACCGCACGCAGTCAATTGTTGAAATGAAAACAAATATTCACTAGAAGTTAACCCGTCGAGTCAGATAGAGGCTATAGCAAAGCGAAGAGCAGTCGATGGACAGGACCGGGGTCAATTACTGTTTTTTTTTTGTGACTGCTTACAATACTTGTTGTGGGAATTTGTCTCATTGTTTCAAAACTCTACACACACACACACACACACACACACACACACACACACACACACACACACACACACACACACACACACACACACACACACACACACACACACACACACACACACACACACACACACACACACACACACACACACACACACACAAGCCAAATAAGACACCACAATTGGAGATAAACATCGCACTTCTATGTCAAAATGAAACTCTGCCATCAAAACCTAACAGTCTTTCTTCAAAATGGCAATTTTTGAAACAAAATGATACTCACACATGAATTACTCTTTCAAAGCAGCAACACACTGATGTACTTTTATACAAAACACTGTCTGTCTTTAGTACTTTCTATACCTTTTTAAATGTTCTCATACAGGCTTCTGTGAAAGATTGTTCCAGAACAGGACATCTACTCACATTTCAATTAAACACACAAATAGAAAGTCTTCAGAAAGAAATACATAAGGCTTTTTTTTTGTTGCCATTGCAGGTTTTTACAACAACAACAAACAAAAAAAACACAAATAAAAGTAGAAACACAGTACAGTAATCAATACAATATGTTACTGTAAACTCACGGAAACAAAAATTATTACTGTAAAATTACAGTGCAATAGTAAACAAAGATAGTATGGTAAAGGCTGGATGGGGTGTATGGTTTATGGATCCCGCCTTCTCTAAGGGTCTGGCCAACATCACCTCATCCACATCACAAGCAATGTCATCCCTGGCTAGGTAATGTGGAAAATATCGCCTTGTGTGCCGTAAACCCTGGACTGACCCCCCCCTCAGTGTCTCTTCCATTGCTTGCAGAAAAGGCAGGCAGGCATGTGGTTGGCGGTCATACACTTTCCAACGCCAAGCCAAAAAATAATTCCTCAGACGGATTGAGAAATGGGGAGTAAGGGGGCAAGTATACAACTGTGAAGTTATTGTGGTTGGTGAACCAGTCCCTGACCAGAGGAGCCCGGTGGAAACTAACATTATCCCGGATGACAACAAACCAGGCTGCTCTGGTCCGTCCTGTACAGCTGCATTATGTAGTGCTTCCAGAAGTCTGATGATGTGTTGCAATATTGTAGGGACCCAGGGTGCCGTTGTGATGGAGAACTCCTTGCAGACTAATGGCTGCACACAAGGTGATATTTCCCCCCGCGCTGCCCAGGGACATTCACAACGGGCTCTTTGTCCTGTAACATGTCGGCCCCGACGCCTGGTTTTAGATTGAATCCAGCTTCATCAATGAAAATGAACTCATGAGGCTGTGCAGCTGCATCAAAGTCCAGGACTCTCTGTAACAGAAAATACATACACACTGTACCGTGAATATGGTGTAACTCCAAACACAGGACTACAATGTCTACATTTACACACAACGATGGGGGTGGGGGGGTGGGTTGGGTCAGACACATTCAGTCAAAACTACAAGCAGGTGCATCCACAGACACCCCCCCCCCCCCCCCTCCACATACTGCTTTTCTGAATGCATCTATGCAGTGCCAATAGGACACCATCTACTGCCATTACTGTATTACAGTATAGACCAGTGACATTACTGTATTACAGTATAGACCAGTGACATTACTGTATTACAGTATAGCCCAGTGACATTACTGTATTACAGTATAGGCCAGTGACATTACTGTATTACAGTATAGCCCAGTGACATTACTATATTACAGTATAGTACAGTGACACTTACTTGCACGTAGTCATAGCTAAGGTCTTGGACTCCAATGCTGTTCCTCTCAAATAGAACCCTGGACATCGAACGCTGTTCCTCTCAAATAGAACCCTGGACATCGAACGCTGTTCCTCTCAAATAGAACCCTGGACATCGAACGCTGTTCCTCTCAAATAGAACCCTGGACATCGAACGCTGTTCCTCTCAAATAGAACCCTGGGCATCGAACGCTGTTCCTCTCAAATAGAACCCTGGACATCGAACGCTGTTCCTCTCAAATAGAACCCTGGACATCGAACGCTGTTCCTCTCAAATAGAACCCTGGACATCGAACGCTGTTCCTCTCAAATAGAACCCTGGACATCGAACGCTGTTCCTCTCAAATAGAACCCTGGACATCGAACGCTGTTCCTCTCAAATGGAACCCTGGACATCGAACGCTGTTCCTCTCAAATAGAACCCTGGACATCGAACGCTGTTCCTCTCAAATAGAACCCTGGACATCGAACGCTGTTCCTCTCAAATAGAACCCTGGACATCGAACGCTGTTCCTCTCAAATGGAACCCTGGGTATCGAACGCTGTTCCTCTCAAATGGAACCCTGGGTATCGAACGCTGTTCCTCTCAAATAGAACCCTGGACATCGAACGCTGTTCCTCTCAAATGGAACCCTGGACATCGAACGTTGTTCCTCTCAAATAGAACCCTGGACATCGAACGCTGTTCCTCTCAAATAGAACCCTGGACATCGAACGCTGTTCCTCTCAAATAGAACCCTGGACATCGAACGCTGTTCCTCTCAAATAGAACCCTGGACATCGAACGCTGTTCCTCTCAAATGGAACCCTGGACATCGAACGCTGTTCCTCTCAAATAGAACCCTGGACATCGAACGCTGTTCCTCTCAAATGGAACCCTGGACATCGAACGCTGTTCCTCTCAAATGGAACCCTGGACATCGAACGCTGTTCCTCTCAAATAGAACCCTGGACATCGAACGCTGTTCCTCTCAAATAGAACCCTGGACATCGAACGCTGTTCCTCTCAAATAGAACCCTGGACATCGAACGCTGTTCCTCTCAAATAGAACCCTGGACATCGAACGCTGTTCCTCTCAAATGGAACCCTGGACATCGAACGCTGTTCCTCTCAAATGGTACCCTGGACATCGAACGCTGTTCCTCTCAAATGGAACCCTGGACATCGAACGCTGTTCCTCTCAAATGGAACCCTGGACATCGAACGCTGTTCCTCTCAAATAGAACCCTGGACATCGAACGCTGTTCCTCTCAAATGGAACCCTGGACATCGAACGCTGTTCCTCTCAAATAGAACCCTGGACATCGAACGTTGTTCCTCTCAAATAGAACCCTGGACATCGAACGCTGTTCCTCTCAAATAGAACCCTGGACATCGAACGCTGTTCCTCTCAAATGGAACCCTGGACATCGAACGCTGTTCCTCTCAAATAGAACCCTGGACATCGAACGTTGTTCCTCTCAAATAGAACCCTGGACATCGAACGCTGTTTCTCTCAAATAGAACCCTGGACATCGAACGCTGTTCCTCTCAAATAGAACCCTGGACATCGAACGCTGTTCCTCTCAAATAGAACCCTGGACATCGAACGCTGTTCCTCTCAAATGGAACCCTGGACATCGAACGCTGTTCCTCTCAAATGGAACCCTGGACATCGAACGCTGTTCCTCTCAAATAGAACCCTGGACATCGAACGCTGTTCCTCTCAAATAGAACCCTGGACATCGAACGCTGTTCCTCTCAAATAGAACCCTGGACATCGAACGCTGTTCCTCTCAAATAGAACCCTGGACATCGAACGTTGTTCCTCTCAAATAGAACCCTGGACATCGAACGCTGTTCCTCTCAAATAGAACCCTGGACATCGAACGCTGTTCCTCTCAAATAGAACCCTGGACATCGAACGTTGTTCCTCTCAAATAGAACCCTGGACATCGAACGCTGTTCCTCTCAAATAGAACCCTGGACATCGAACGCTGTTCCTCTCAAATGGAACCCTGGACATCGAACGCTGTTCCTCTCAAATGGAACCCTGGACATCGAACGCTGTTCCTCTCAAATAGAACCCTGGACATCGAACGCTGTTCCTCTCCAATAGAACCCTGGACATCGAACGCTGTTCCTCTCAAATGGAACCCTGGACATCGAACGCTGTTCCTCTCAAATAGAACCCTGGACATCGAACGCTGTTCCTCTCAAATAGAACCCTGGACATCGAACGTTGTTCCTCTCAAATAGAACCCTAGACATCGAACGCTGTTCCTCTCAAATAGAACCCTGGACATCGAACGCTGTTCCTCTCAAATAGAACCCTGGACATCGAACGCTGTTCCTCTCAAATAGAACCCTGGACATCGAACGCTGTTCCTCTCAAATGGAACCCTGGACATCGAACGCTGTTCCTCTCAAATGGAACCCTGGACATCGAACGCTGTTCCTCTCAAATAGAACCCTGGACATCGAACGCTGTTCCTCTCCAATAGAACCCTGGACATCGAACGCTGTTCCTCTCAAATGGAACCCTGGACATCGAACGCTGTTCCTCTCAAATAGAACCCTGGACATCGAACGCTGTTCCTCTCAAATAGAACCCTGGACATCGAACGCTGTTCCTCTCAAATAGAACCCTGGACATCGAACGCTGTTCCTCTCAAATAGAACCCTGGACATCGAACGCTGTTCCTCTCAAATAGAACCCTGGACATCGAACGCTGTTCCTCTCAAATAGAACCCTGGACATCGAACGCTGTTCCTCTCAAATAGAACCCTGGACATCGAACGCTGTTCCTCTCAAATAGAACCCTGGACATCGAACGCTGTTCCTCTCAAATAGAACCCTGGACATCGAACACTGTTCCTCTCAAATAGAACCCTGGACATCGAACGCTGTTCCTCTCAAATGGAACCCTGGACAGACGCTTCACCGTAAGTTGTTGTTGACGCCAAAATGCGGCAGAGTGTCGACGTACTGGCACGGTTGATATTATGGAATGTTGTGTGATCTGCGATGATTTGCTCTGGTAGTTGATGTAGGCGTATGGTGGTGTTGTTTGCCAACACTAGGTTGACAAGGGCCAGTTCCTGTTCATGGGTGAAACAGACGTCATCTTCCACCCTCAGGAAGTCGTCTGGCAGTTCTGTAGAAAATGCAAGAATATGATGTCATTGGTGAGGTAATTTTTTCACATACTGTACTGTCATACTGTACACAATAACATAAAAACTGTATTACATGTACTTCACAGTACTATACCTATTTTTTTGTTCACTGAGGAGCATAGTCCTAATATTGTAGGACTACATTGTATTGTACTGTGATGCAGAATGATGTGCAACAATTACATAGGTACAGTCTAGTGTAGAAAATTGAAGACCTACCTGTTCTCCAGTCTAAATGTCCGTATTACAGTTTTCCACAATTGTTTAGACACGTTTGCTGAATCTTTGGGCCATTTCCCCAAAACTCTAAACACAAAACGCTAAACTCTACAAATCTCTAGCAAAAGCAAACACTGCATTCAAAACTGTTTTATATCTTTACAAAATGTTTTCTTATGCATGAACATGATACACACACTCGTCATATGAATAGATCTGTCTACCAACCAACACACTGATGTGCTCAACACTAAACACTATGACTAGATCTGTCTACCAACCAACACACTGATGTGATCAACACTAAACACTATGACTAGATCTGTCTACCAACAACACACTGATGTGCTCAACACATAACACTATGACTAGATCTGTCTACCAACCAACACACTGATGTGCTCAACACATAACACTATGACTAGATCTGTCTACCAACAAACACACTGATGTGATCAACACTATGACTAGATCTGTCTACCAACCAACCGATGGTCTCAACACTATGACTAGATCTGTCTACCAACCAACACACTGATGTGATCAACACTAAACACTATGACTAGATCTGTCTACCAACCAACACACTGATGTGCTCAACACTAAACACTATGAATAGATTTACATTTACATTACATTTAAGTCATTTAGCAGACGCTCTTATCCAGAGTGACTTACAAATTTGTGCATTCACCTTATGATATCCAGTGGAACAACCACTTTACAATAGTGCATCTAACTCTTTTAAGGGGGAGGGGGGGGTTAGAAGGATTACTTTATCCTATCCTAGGTATTCCTTAAAGAGGTGGGGTTTCAGGTGTCTCCGGAAGGTGGTGATTGACTCCGCTGACCTGGCGTCGTGAGGGAGTTTGTTCCACCATTGGGGTGCCAGAGCAGCGAACAGTTTTGACTGGGCTGAGCGGGAACTGTACTTCCTCAGAGGTAGGGAGGCGAGCAGGCCAGAGGTGGATGAACGCAGTGCCCTTGTTTGGGTGTAGGGCCTGATCAGAGCCTGAAGGTACGGAGGTGTCGTTCCCCTCACAGCTCCGTAGGCAAGCACCATGGTCTTGTAGCGGATGCGAGCTTCAACTGGAAGCCAGTGGAGAGAGCGGAGGAGCGGGGTGACGTGAGAGAACTTGGGAAGGTTGAACACCAGACGGGCTGCGGCGTTCTGGATGAGTTGTAGGGGTTTAATAGCACAGGCAGGGAGCCCAGCCAACAGCGAGTTGCAGTAATCCAGACGGGAGATGACAAGTGCCTGGATTAGGACCTGCGCCACTTCCTGTGTGAGGCAGGGTCGTACTCTGCGAATGTTGTAGAGCATGAACCTACAGGAACGGGTCACCGCCTTGATGTGAGTTGAGAACGACAGGGTGTTGTCCAGGATCACGCAGGTTCTTAGCACTCTGGGAGGAGGACACAATGGAGTTGTCAACCGTGATGGCGAGATCATGGAACGGGCAGTCCTTCCCCGGGAGGAAGAGCAGCTCCGTCTTGCCGAGGTTCAGCTTGAGGTGGTGATCCGTCATCCACACTGATATGTCTGCCAGACATGCAGAGATGCGATTCGCCACCTGGTTATCAGAGGGGGGAAAGGAGAAGATTAATTGTGTGTCGTCTGCATAGCAATGATAGGAGAGACCATGTGAGGATATGACAGAGCCAAGTGACTTGGTGTATAGCGAGAATAGG
The DNA here is from genome assembly GCF_045679555.1 of Salvelinus alpinus. NCBI lineage: Eukaryota > Metazoa > Chordata > Actinopteri > Salmoniformes > Salmonidae > Salvelinus > Salvelinus alpinus. The sequence goes on along the minus strand of NC_092110.1, from coordinate 40,360,026 downwards.
AGAGGGCCTAGAACAGAGCCCTGGGGGACACCAGTGGTGAGAGCACGTGGTGCGGAGACAGATTCTCGCCACGCCACCTGGTAGGAGCAACCTGTCAGGTAGGACGCAATCCAAATGTGGGCCGCGCCGGAGATGCCCAGCTCGGAGAGGGTGGAGAGGAGGATCTGATGGTTCACAGTATCAAAGGCAGCCGATAGGTCTAGAAGGATGAGAGCAGAGGAGAGAGAGTTAGCTTTAGCAGTGCGGAGCGCCTCCGTGACACAGAGAAGAGCAGTCTCAGTTGAATGACTAGTCTTGAAACCTGACTGATTTGGATCAAGAAGGTCATTCTGAGAGAGATAGCAGGAGAGCTGGCCAAGGACGGCCAGTTCAAGAGTTTTGGAGAGAAAAGAAAGAAGGGATACTGGTCTGTAGTTGTTGACATCGGAGGGATCGAGTGTAGGTTTTTTCAGAAGGGGTGCAACTCTCGCTCTCTTGAAGACGGAAGGGACGTAGCCAGCGGTCAAGGATGAGTTGATGAGCGAGGTGAGGTAAGGGAGAAGGTCTCCGGAAATGGTCTGGAGAAGAGAGGAGGGGATAGGGTCAAGCGGGCAGGTTGTTGGGCGGCCGGCCGTCACAAGACGCGAGATTTCATCTGTCTACCAACCAACACACTGATGTGCTCAACACTCAACACTATGACTAGATCTGTCTACCAACCAACACACTGATGTGCTCAACACTATGACTAGATCTGTCTACCAACCAACACACTGATGTGATCAACACTATGACTAGATCTGTCTACCAACCAATACACTGATGTGATCAACACTAAACACTATGACTAGATCTGTCTACCAACCAACACACTGATGTGCTCAACACTATGACTAGATCTGTCTACCAACCAACACACTGATGTGATCAACACTATGACTAGATCTGTCTACCAACCAACACACTGATGTGATCAACACTATGACTAGATCTGTCTACCAACAAACCCACTGATGTGATAAACACTAAACACTATGACTAGATCTGTCTACCAACCAACACACTGATGTGATCAACACTATGACTAGATCTGTCTACCAACAAACACACTGATGTGATCAACACTATGACTAGATCTGTCTACCAACCAACACGCTGATGTGATCAACACTATGACTAGATCTGTCTACCAACCAACACACTGATGTGATCAACACTAAACACTATGACTAGATCTGTCTACCAACCAACACACTGATGTGATCAACACTAAACACTATGACTAGATCTGTCTACCAACCAACACACTGATGTGCTCAACACTATGACTAGATCTGTCTACCAACCAACACACTGATGTGATCAACACTATGACTAGATCTGTCTACCAACCAACACACTGATGTGATCAACACTAAACACTATGACTAGATCTGTCTACCAACTAACACACTGATGTGATCAACACTAAACACTATGACTAGATCTGTCTACCAACCAACAACACACTGATGTGCTCAACACTAAACACTATGACTAGATCTGTCTACCAACCAACACACTGATGTGATCAACACTAAACACTATGACTAGATCTGTCTACCAACCAACACACTGATGTGATCAACACTCAACACTATGACTAGATCTGTCTACCAACCAACACACTGATGTGCTCAACACTATGACTAGATCTGTCTACCAACCAACACACTGATGTGATCAACACTATGACTAGATCTGTCTACCAACCAATACACTGATGTGATCAACACTAATCACTATGACTAGATCTGTCTACCAACCAACACACTGATGTGCTCAACACTATGACTAGATCTGTCTACCAACCAACACACTGATGTGATCAACACTATGACTAGATCTGTCTACCAACCAACACACTGATGTGATCAACACTATGACTAGATCTGTCTACCAACAAACACACTGATGTGATCAACACTAAACACTATGACTAGATCTGTCTACCAACCAACACACTGATGTGATCAACACTATGACTAGATCTGTCTACCAACAAACACACTGATGTGATCAACACTATGACTAGATCTGTCTACCAACCAACACACTGATGTGATCAACACTCAACACTATGACTAGATCTGTCTACCAACCAACACACTGATGTGATCAACACTATGACTAGATCTGTCTACCAACCAACACACTGATGTGCTCAACACTATGACTAGATCTGTCTACCAACAAACACACTGATGTGATCAACACTAAACACTATGACTAGATCTGTCTACCAACCAACACACTGATGTGATCAACACTATGACTAGATCTGTCTACCAACAAACACACTGATGTGATCAACACTATGACTAGATCTGTCTACCAACCAACACACTGATGTGATCAACACTCAACACTATGACTAGATCTGTCTACCAACCAACACACTGATGTGATCAACACTATGACTAGATCTGTCTACCAACCAACACACTGATGTGATCAACACTATGACTAGATCTGTCTACCAACAACACACTGATGTGCTCAACACTAAACACTATGACTAGATCTGTCTACCAACCAACACACTGATGTGATCAACACTCAACACTATGACTAGATCTGTCTACCAACCAACACACTGATGTGCTCAACACTAAACACTATGACTAGATCTGTCTACCAACCAACACACTGATGTGATCACACTATGACTAGATCTGTCTACCAACCAACACACTGATGTGCTCAACACTAAACACTATGACTAGATCTGTCTACCAACCAACACACTGATGTGATCAGCACTAAACACTATAATGAATATCCTATCTGTAGGTTTATGCCTATTGCATTTTCAGTGTTACACTGTAGCCGGTTGTAAAAGAGTGTTACAGTAATGTATACGTACTCAAATATACATAAATAAACACACACAAATGCAATACAGTAACAAAGTGCAGTATTTTTGACCACTTGTGTTTTGTAAGACTTTCCAAACCCAACAGGGGAAAAGATAAAGGGTTTTCTGTACAAAAATAAAACATGAAAGTGGCTCATTCTTTCAAAACTCTAAACACACAGAGACAAAAACACATGCAAAATGTAAGAAAAGGCATTAGGCTGCATCCTGCCTCCTATTTGGGTCTGGCCCCAGCACCTCATCTACATCACAAGCGATGTTCTCTCTGACTAAACAGCAGGAAAATAATCTTCTGGAGTGACGGATCCAGCCCCCGAAAGCCCCCACATCAACTTCACCACATGCATCCTCCGTTGTCTGGAGAAGAGACAGGCGTGTGAGGGGATGGCGGTCACACACCTTCCATCGCCATGCTGAAAAAAACTCTTCAATTGGGTTTAGGAATGGGGAATATGGTGGGAGGTATAGAACAATAAATTGTGGGTGGTCGATGAACCAGTTACGGACCAGAGCAGCTCGGTGGAAACTCACGTTGTCCCAGACGACAACATACCTGGGCTGCTCTGGTCCCACCCCTCTGCTCGGCTGGAATGAGGACGCCTTGTAGTGTCCAGGAATGTGATGAGAAGGGAGGTGTTGTAGGGACCAAGGTTGGCATGGTGATAGAGGACGCCTTGCTGGCTAACGCCTGCACACATGGTGATATTCCCTCCACGCTGTCCGGGTGTCACGTTCCTGACCTGTTTTCTCTTATTTTTGTATGTGTTTAGTTGGTCAGGGCGTGAGTTGGGGTGGGCATTCTATGTTATGTGTTTCTATGTTTGTTTAAATGGGTTGCCTGATATGGTTCTCAATTAGAGGAAGGTGTTTGACATTTCCTCTGATTGAGAACCATATTAAGGTAGGATGTTCTCACTGTTTGTTTGTGGGTGATTGTATCTCGTGTCTGTATGTGTTACCACACGGGACTGTTTCGTTTGTGTAGTCTGTTCCTGTTCTTCGTGTTTATGTAAGTGCTCAAGTTCAGGTCTGTCTACGTCGTTTTGTTGTTTTGTAATTTTTCAAGTATATTTTCGTGTTAGTGTTCGTTTACGTCTTGTTAAATAAATTCATTAATGTCTTCATCACCCGCTGCGCCTTGGTCCAATCTCTCTCCGCAAGACGAACATTACACCGGGGACATTCACAATGAGACAGTGGCCAATAATGTTCCGTCCCCGTCCCCGTCTTTTGGCTGGGTTGAAGCCATCCTCATCAACGTAAATATAAACGTGCTGACTTGCAGCAGCATCCAGCTCCAAGACTCTCTGAAACAGACAAGACAATATGACATAGACCCAGAGCAGTCAATATGGTGAGGCACAATACACTGGATTACAGTACTGTAATGTGTCTACACAGTGCTGATATGATGGTAAATTCACAGTATAGTATTTACTTGCACATAGTTCTTTAACCCTCTCTGAGTTTCGTTCAAATGGCGCCCTGTAGACCTGTTTCATCCGGATTCGCTTGCGCTGTAATACACGTCCAATGTAGACAAGCCCATCCTGGTGAATGTTATTGAATATTGTGTTGTCTGCAATTATGTGGATCTGGATTTCTCGTACTGTAATGGTATTGTTTGCCACCACCATGTTCACAATAGTCGTCTCCTGTTCTGGTGTGAACGGTGTCTTCCACCATGGCCTGACCGTCTCCTGTTCTGGTGTGAACGGTGTCTTCCACCATGGCCTGACCGTCTCCTGTTCTGGTGTGAACGGTGTCTTCCACCATGGCCTGGTCGTCTCCTGTTCTGGTGTGAACGGTGTCTTCCACCATGGCCTGACCGTCTCCTGTTCTGGTGTGAACAGGCGGTGTCTTCCACCATGGCCTGGTCGTCTCCTGTTCTGGTGTGAACGGTGTCTTCCACCATGGCCTGGCCGTCTCCTGTTCTGGTGTGAACAGGCGGTGTCTTCCACCATGGCCTGGTCGTCTCCTGTTCTGGTGTGAACGGTGTCTTCCACCATGGCCTGACCGTCTCCTGTTCTGGTGTGAACGGTGTCTTCCACCATGGCCTGACCGTCTCCTGTTCTGGTGTGAACAGCCGGTGTCTTCCACCATGGCCTGGCGGTCTCCTGTTCTGGTGTGGACAGACGGTGTCTTCCACCATGGCCTGGCCGTCTCCTGTTCTGGTGTGAACAGCCGGTGTCTTCCACCATGGCCTGGCCGTCTCCTGTTCTGGTGTGAACAGCCGGTATCTTCCACCATGGCCTGGCCGTCTCCTGTTCTGGTGTGAACAGGCGGTGTCTTCCACCATGGCCTGACCGTCTCCTGTTCTGGTGTGAACAGGCGGTGTCTTCCACCATGGCCTGACCGTCTCCTGTTCTGGTGTGAACGGTGTCTTCCACCATGGCCTGACCGTCTCCTGTTCTGGTGTGAACAGGCGGTGTCTTCCACCATGGCCTGGCCGTCTCCTGTTCTGGTGTGAACGGTGTCTTCCACCATGGCCTGACCGTCTCCTGTTCTGGTGTGAACGGTGTCTTCCACCATGGCCTGGCCGTCTCCTGTTCTGGTGTGAACAGGCGGTGTCTTCCACCATGGCCTGACCGTCTCCTGTTCTGGTGTGAACAGGCGGTGTCTTCCACCATGGCCTGGCCGTCTCCTGTTCTGGTGTGAACAGGCGGTGTCTTCCACCATGGCCTGACCGTCTCCTGTTCTGGTGTGAACAGCCAGTGTCTTCCACCATAGCCTCGCCGTCTCCTGTTCTGGTGTGAACAGGCGGTGTCTTCCACCATGGCCTGACCGTCTCCTGTTCTGGTGTGAACGGTGTCTTCCACCATGGCCTGACCGTCTCCTGTTCTGGTGTGAACAGGCGGTGTCTTCCACCATGGCCTGGCCGTCTCCTGTTCTGGTGTGAACGGTGTCTTCCACCATGGCCTGACCGTCTCCTGTTCTGGTGTGAACAGCCGGTGTCTTCCACCATGGCCTGACCGTCTCCTGTTCTGGTGTGAACAGCCAGTGTCTTCCACCATGGCCTGGCCGTCTCCTGTTCTGGTGTGAACAGCCGGTGTCTTCCACCATGGCCTGGCCGTCTCCTGTTCTGGTGTGAACAGGCGGTGTCTTCCACCATGGCCTGGCCGTCTCCTGTTCTGGTGTGAACGGTGTCTTCCACCATGGCCTGGCCGTCTCCTGTTCTGGTGTGAACAGCCAGCGTCTTCCACCATGGCCTGACCGTCTCTCAGTTCTGCAGAAGATCCACAAATATGATTGGTTACAGTAAGCTAAAATGATACATTTTCTTTCAATATGAAATGACATCCCTGTAACATTGGCCAACAATCACTGAGTAACATAGGCCTGCTGATATGTCGGACTACAGTATACTACAGTATACATGCATAAAGAGCATAGTTTTATTTTACCTTTATTTAACTAGGCAAGTCAGTTAAGAACAAATTCTTATTTACAATGATGGCCTAAGAACAGTGGGTTAACTGCCTTGTTCAGGTGCCGAACGACAGATTTGTATCTTGTCAGCTCGGGGATTCAAACTTGCAAACAACGCTCTAACCACTAGGCTACCCAGTGTGTCTTGGTAGGTAACTTACCGGTTGTCATTTCTGAATGATGATAGATGTAACCGTGTAGCGGCTCAGGTTGGGCTGAACTCTCTGCCCAGCCTCCCTCATACTCAACCCATGGATGAGCACATGATCAACCAATGTGGTCCTGATCTCACCTGAAACAACTGTCCTTCCTCCTCCTCATCTTTCTCTTCCTCCTCTTCCTCTCACTCCTTCATCTCTAGCTCTTTCTTCACCATTGACTTCCATTTTCCTCCAGAACAGGAGAGCTCATCTCTGGCCTTTTATAGTGATAAAGCTCTGATTTCTAAGTGAACAATTCAGCAACTAGTGTTTACACCTGTGAGGAGTGGGTGTTGCCAATTGGTATATAGAGCTTGACATTGTGATTGGCGTTGCTTCCCAAAGGGACTAAATATATTTTACTTTGAATGTTAAGCCTAATGTAGAGAACAGTGTGTAGTGTTTTGCAAAATGTGTGATATAGAATTGAAAACTGAATGTAAAGCAGGAATTGTGCTTGCATTTTTACAGACTTGGTTTAGGGATTTGGTTCATGAGTTTCAGGTTTCGGTAATTGCGTTTCAAGTTCCAGTTTTAGAGTGTAAACAATTGGGAAAAACTGTATGGATGCTACCTATTAGCGACTCAGGTTGGGCTGAACTCTCTGCCCAGCCTCCCTCATACTCAACCCATGGATGAGCACATGATCAACCAATGTGGTCCTGATCTCACCTGAAACAACTGTCCTTCCTCCTCCTCATCTTTCTCTTCCTCCTCTTCCTCTCACTCCTTCATCTCTAGCTCTTTCTTCACCATTGACTTCCATTTTCCTCCAGAACAGGAGAGCTCATCTCTGGCCTTTTATAGTGATAAAGCTCTGATTTCTAAGTGAACAATTCAGCAACTAGTGTTTACACCTGTGAGGAGTGGGTGTTGCCAATTGGTATATAGAGCTTGACATTGTGATTGGCGTTGCTTCCCAAAGGGACTAAATATATTTTACTTTGAATGTTAAGCCTAATGTAGAGAACAGTGTGTAGTGTTTTGCAAAATGTGTGATATAGAATTGAAAACTGAATGTAAAGCAGGAATTGTGCTTGCATTTTTACAGACTTGGTTTAGGGATTTGGTTCATGAGTTTCAGGTTTCGGTAATTGCGTTTCAAGTTCCAGTTTTAGAGTGTAAACAATTGGGAAAAACTGTATGGATGCTACCTATTAGCGACTCAGGTTAGCTGGACTCTCTGCCCCCCTCATCGTCAGGCCATGAATTATGACATGGTCCACCAAAATGGCCCTAATGTCGTCTGAAATATGTCTCCGTCTTTTGTCCTGGTCTACTTATTTGTTCTTGTCGTCGTCCTCCTCCCACTCCTCCTCTCTCTTCCTCTACCTCTTCCTCTTGCTCTCACTGCCTCCATGTTTGCAAAGTTCTCACAAAAGAGGTGAGCTTACATGAGGTCTATATGTAGTGCTGAGGCTCAGACTAATTGGTGTTCAATTACTGTAGAAGTGTTTTCGTGTGTGTGTGTGTGTGTGTGTGGGTGTTGCCAATTTCAAGTATGTTTTGCATTTTGAATAGAAGTGTTTTCCCAATGATTGCAAGAGACTGTCTAATGTTAGAAACAGTATGTAGCGTTTTGAAAATGTGTTGCAGAATTGCAATCAAAGTGCAAAGCAGTAAAATGTGTTTGTATTTTTTGGTGTCTTTGTTTAAAGCGTGGTTACAAAACATAAGGTTTTGATGCATTCACTTTTCAGTGTGTAAAGCAATTGGCAAAAAACTGTAAACCACAGTATCTCTCAAATAAAAAGCCTGCAGAGATAACGTGATGATTAAAAGCATCACTTATCCCATTCTTCTCAGATATGATGCCAGTCAGACAGAAGTTGCTTCAGGCAGGGAAGGAGAAGAATTTGTATACTTCAGTGCGTTTACTGTTTTCCAAAACTTTGTAGAATCACCAGCAGAGTCAGAGATAGAGCTTATAAAGTAGCTTGATTTAGCTTTCTTATTCAACCTTTATTTAACTAGGCAAGTCAGTTAAGAACAAATTCATATTTACAATGACGGCCTATTGGGGAACAGTGGGTTAACTGCCTTGTTCAGGGGCAGAACAACATATTTTTTACCTTGTCAGCTCGGGGATTCGATCTAGCAACCTTCACAGTTACAAGTCCAACGCTCTAACCACTAGGCTACCTGCCGATAGTACATCTGTTTTGTCAATTGTTCTGAAAGATTGACAGTCCCACTACAGAGTCAGTTTTCTGTGCTTTGGCCTTGGCCTGATTTCTCTTCTGAATGAAGCTCAGATCAGAATAAAACATTCGTTTTGGAGTTACAGATGTGTAAGAAATGAAGACAGTCAGTCTGCAGTGTTACGTTGCTGGTTCTATGTAGCCTATTACAAGTAAGTATCATGAACTCAGAGTCAGAATGATTAATTTAAATATTTACACATCAACATGTTCGCCAGTCTAATTGCCAGGCTAATTGGTTTACATAAGACCACTTTGGAAGGAATTTAAAAGGCAATTTAGTCCCCAAAAAAGTAGTCATAACATGAAATAGCAAGAAGGGCCCAAGATCCTGACTGAAATAATAATGTTCAGCCAACTGTTCAAAGTTTCTACCTGTAGTTTACAAAGTGAACATTATCAGCTAACAGTAACCTTACATCGGCAACTGCGCCCTTCTGTTGTTTGACAGGCAGAGCAGACAAAGGATGGGGAAATTAACCTGAACCACTACTTGTCATGTATAGTTCACCTTAATTTTATATCATTCAAATATCCAATGAATGGTGGTCAATATTGAGAGATATCGTGAGGCTACCATCACGTATCTAAAAATACATGAACAGTTGACGTTTACTGACCATGGAAAGCATGCAGTCACTTCCTGTATAACTGTGATTATAGAGCTAAATGTGCACAACTGTTTTGTATGGAACAATCTGGCATTTGTTGCTTTGACTATGGTCATCAAGAAGTGATGATATTACAGCCAAATAGTTCACATTTATTTAACAATCCCTTGAAAACGGCATTAAGTTGTCAATGGTTTTAGTGGAGCTGTGGGTCTCCTTGCCTCCCCCACGGAGCCAAATCAAACGCTCTGCACCATATTATGACGAATCAGAACCAGTCAGTCAGTGGTATTAGTATCAGAACCAGTCAGTCAGTGATATTACTGTCAGAACCAGTCAGTGATATTAGTATCAGAACCAGTCAGTGATATTAGTATCAGAACCAGTCAGTCAGTCAGTGATATTAGTATCAGAACCAGTCAGTGATATTAGTATCAGAACCAGTCAGTCAGTGATATTAGTATCACAACCAGTCAGTCAGTGATATTGGTATCAGAACCAGTCAGTCAGTGATATTAGTATCAGAACCAGTCAGTCAGTGATATTAGTATCAGAACCAGTCAGTCAGTGATATTAGTATCAGAACCAGTCAGTGATATTAGTATCAGAACCAGTCAGTCAGTGATATTAGTATCAGAACCAGTCAGTGATATTAGTATCAGAACCAGTCAGTCAGTGATATTAGTATCAGAATCAGTCAGTCAGTGATATTAGTATCAGAACCAGTCAGTCAGTGATATTGGTATCAGAACCAGTCAGTCAGTGATATTGGTATCAGAACCAGTCAGTCAGTGATATTAGTATCAGAACCAGTCAGTCAGTGATTTTGGTATCAGAACCAGTTAGTCAGTGATATTAGTATCAGAACCAGTCAGTCAGTGATATTAGTATCAGAACCAGTCAGTGATATTAGTATCAGAACCAGTCAGTCAGTGATATTAGTATCAGAACCAGTCAGTCAGTGATATTAGTATCAGAACCAGTCAGTCAGTGATATTAGTATCAGAACCAGTCAGTCAGTCAGTGATATTAGTATCAGAACCAGTCAGTGATATTAGTATCAGAACCAGTCAGTCAGTGATATTAGTATCAGAACCAGTCAGTCAGTGATATTGGTATCAGAACCAGTCAGTCAGTGATATTAGTACCAGAACCAGTCAGTCAGTGATATTAGGTCAGGCTGACTAAAGAAGTGGTACGAGACAAGATTAACGAGATAAGACAGGGGATTGAGGGGTGTGTGTGTGTGTGTGTGTGTGTGTGTGTGTGTGTGTGTCCTGAGGAGCAGACTAAGGCCACAGCTTACAGAGGATTCACTGTCAAACCTAATTCACACACACACACACATATAAACACTGTCAAACCTAGTGTGTGTGTGTGTGGGTGTGTGTTTGTGGCTGATTATCATAGGATACATGCAGAGTGTGGACATGGCTGGCTCAGGCTCTAGTTATTGTCAGGAAGACCAATTTAGTTGACTGGAAATAGTTGACATTATCCATCATCAACTACAATAACTAAGATGTGCTTGACTCAATACTCCAATCCAACCATCCAATCACTTTACACATACACTCTTGATTGGCACTGGCGTTTGGGGTCAGTAGTGACTTACTGGTTGATTTACAAATAGGAGTAGTTTGAATGGACAAGAAGTCTGACTTCATCTAGGCTACTCTGGACCGAGACTGTCCTCAAGCACCGGCCCCAGCCGGATCACACATTGTCCACTCAGCGTTGGGCCAGATGATCTGTGTTCATTTTTAATGTAGCCCTACGTTGAGAGAGAGAGAGAGAGAGAGAGAGAGAGAGAGAGAGAGAGAGAGAGAGAGAGAGAGAGAGAGAGAGAGAGAGAGAGAGAGAGAGAGAGAGAGAGAGAGAGAGAGAGAGAGAGAGAGAGAGAGAGAGAGAGAGAGAGAGAGAGAGAGAGAGAGAGAGAGAGAGAGAGAGAGAGAGAGAGAGAGAGAGAGAGAGAGAGAGAGAGAGAGAGAGAGAGAGAGAGAGAGAGAGAGAGAGAGAGAGAGAGAGAGAGAGAGAGAGAGAGAGAGAGAGAGAGAGAGAGAGAGAGAGAGAGAGAGAGAGAGAGAGAGAGAGAGAGAGAGAGAGAGAGAGAGAGAGAGAGAGAGAGAGAGAGAGAGAGAGAGAGAGAGAGAGAGAGAGAGAGAGAGAGAGAGAGAGAGAGAGCTACGCACACATGTAACGGATGTGAAATGGCTAGCTAGTTAGCGGTGGTGCGCGCTAGCAGCCTTTCAGTCGGTTATGTCACTTGCTCTGAAACCTAGAAGTAGTGGTTCCCCTTGCTCTGCAAGGGCCGCGGCTTTTGTGGAGCGATGGGTAACGACGCTTCGTGGGTGACTGTTGTTGATGTGTGCAGAGGGTCCCTGGTTCGCGCCCGGGGCGAGGGGACGGTCTAAAGTTATACTGTTACACACGCACATAAACACACACACACACACATAAACACATACACAGGGCATGTTCCAGGCATAAGCAACAGTGGTTTTTCTCTTATGTCAGTCACTGACAGCCACTCAATTAGCCATGTCAGCTAACAATGTTTTGATTGGTAGTTAGTCTAGCCAGCTATCTAAACTTGAAGTAATCATGGAGAATACCAGGGCAAACAGGGGACGTGCCCAGGGGCAAACAGGGGACGTGCCCAGGGGCTCTGACCTCCTGGGGCCCATATAGGTTTTGTTTTTCATTCTCACTCAGACATCATATTACCATGGCATAAATCATTACAGAATGGGTAGAATTGCAGGAAATGTGCCTTAACCCCCACCTCCCCCCACCAAATATTGCTTAGGGCCCCACACAACCACACACACAACCCCTGACTCAGGGCGCAGAGAGGAGGAGGAGAGGAGCGAGATGTTTTCTTATGCATTAAGTGGTGTTCAGATTAAGTAAACGAAAGCAATATTGGGCGCAGGGGAGAGTCCTGCATTCCCGCGCTCCGAGGTCAGCTTGTCAGCAGAGTGCATTTGGAGTGGTTGTGAGAGTTTATGTGAGAGCGCTCGTGTGTGTGTGTCTCCAGAAATACACAAACCACCCTGCTTCAGTAATCAAATTAATGTCGGGGATTTCCTGTCCTCTGGCGGACAATATGTGATTAAACGGAAATCGATCGAGGAGGAACTTCGCCGGAGCAGGATTTATACAACATTTTATTGTTAACCCTAACGCTGCTCCTGTCCCATTCAGGGACACGGTTGAACGGGAGAAAGTTTCTACCTTACTATATTACTAACAATCATTCCCCCGCTCTGTCGACTGAGAGGAGATAAATAGGAGAGGAATATAACGTTTTTTTTCCAAACCGAGAGCACTGAGAGAACTGCATGGGGCGACCGGGGCCAGGGCTCGTTATCGATCCGGTGTAAATATGACGTCTGTGTTCGGCTATGCTCCCGTCTTGAACGCTGTTCTGATCGAAGACAACCCGGGATAATAGATAAATACTCCGGGGACTTCACCACACACACACACACACACACACACACACACACACACACACACACACACACACACACACACACACACACACACACAAAGTGCGCGGCAGTGACACGCACGGTGAGCCAGCCAGCATGTAGCGGAGGAGCTCACGACACACCGGGCAGCCGACTTCATCAGCAGGAGATGAGGTCTAGAGTTATTAAAAAAGTTGCATCAGTCGTTAATTTATCCACCCACTCTACTGCGGTGGCTCCGTCGCCACCGTCAACAGAGGAGCACCAGATATAAAACAGCGTACGGGACTGGGAACAAAAACCACTGAACTTAGGACACACGGCGCACGCCTGTCCGGACAAAAGTTGCGGTGGAGCACCCGAGATAGGGGATACGTATTTGGAGAGAGGCAAAAGACGCACGGCACGGCGAAGACAAGCTGTGTGTGTAGTTAGGAGTGTGTATTGGAGCGTGTGTGTGTGTGTGTGTGTCTTGTGTGTAGCTGAAGCGATTAAAAGGTGTTTAATCCTGGAACACGTAGCACCAGCAGGTTGGCTTCTGTTCACCTGGTACCCGCGAGACAACACAACTCAGGTAACTATAAACCTATTATATTACCGGTCCTGTTCCTGTTTGAACCCTGAGTGTCTGCCACTTAACTGCTGTTCATAGTTAGAACACAAGTTAAAGTCGAAGTCATAGTGTCTCAAACGGGGCTGTGCTTTTACGCAGCAGCTTTAGTTACCCAATTGGCCAACTGTTGGCAGCCCTCACGGGTCATAGCAGTAGTCTGGTGTTAGTACCACGGATCAGACAGGGACAGTACCACGGATCAGACAGGGACAGGGGGACATTGGAATAACGTTCCCTCTCTCTCCTTCTCTCTCTCCCTTTCATTATTTTGTGTCTGTGTGTGTGTCGGTGTGTGTGTGTTTCAAAGACAAAGAGAGAGACCTTTGATCAGGTAGTTCAGGCAGGGAACCACATACTACTTTCTACTGATTCCTGTCTGTCCTGATGACAACAGAGGAGTCAGATAACTGATGAGACTATAGAGGAGACAGACAACTGATGAGACTATAGAGGAGACAGACAACTGATGAGACTATAGAGGAGACAGATAACTGATGAGACTATAGAAGAGACAGATAACTGATGAGACTAAAGAGGAGACAGATAACTGATGAGACTATAGAGGAGACAGATAACTGATGAGACTATAGAGGAGACAGACAACTGATGAAACTATAGAGGAGACAGATAACTGATGAGACTATAGAGGAGACAGATAACTGATGATACTATAGAGGAGACAGATAACTGATGAGACTATAGAGGAGACAGACAACTGATGAGACTATAGAGGAGACAGATAACTGATGAGACTATAGAGGAGACAGACAACTGATGAAACTATAGAGGAGACAGACAACTGATGAAACCATAGAGGAGACAGACAACTGATGAGACTATAGAGGAGACAGACAACTGATGAGACTATAGAGGAGACAGACAACTGATGAAACCATAGAGGAGACAGACAACTGATGAGACTATAGAGGAGACAGACAACTGATGAGACTATAGAGGAGACAGATAACTGATGAGACTATAGAGGAGACAGACAACTGATGAAACTATAGAGGAGACAGACAACTGATGAGACTATAGAGGAGACAGACAACTGATGAAACCATAGAGGAGACAGATAACTGATGAAACTATAGAGGAGACAGACAACTGATGAAACTATAGAGGAGACAGACAACTGATGAAACTATAGAGGAGACAGACAACTGATGAAACCATAGAGGAGACAGATAACTGATGAGACTATAGAGGAGACAGACAACTGATGAGACTATAGAGGAGACAGACAACTGATGAAACCATAGAGGAGACAGACAACTGATGAAACCATAGAGGAGACAGACAACTGATGAAACCATAGAGGAGACAGACAACTAAGCAACATCACAGACAGTATCGGACACATACCATTGAATGCCTACTGTTCTGACTGTGTGTGTGTGTGTGTGTGTGTGTGTGTGTGTGTGTGTGTGTGTGTGTGTGTGTGTGTGTGTGTGTGTGTGTGTGTGTGTGTGTGTGTGTGTGTGTGTGTGTGTGTGCGTCTAATGCACTTCTCACCAATAAACATAGCTCAAAGTGCTTCAAAATAAGTATTTGGTACGTGGCTGTGTTGAAGAGAGACTGCATTATGACTGCATGACTAATATGGTGTCTTAATGACTAACTGTCTAATAGATTAGTAATTATAATAATATGTGTTTGACTTCAGAGTGAACATGGAGCTCACTATGAAACTGCTGTGGTCCAGAATTCAACAAGTCTCTTTTCAGTTTAACCCTTTAGGCTATAAACCTCTAATGACATTTCACACACATAAACACAAACAAACAAACAAACAAACACACACATACACACACACACACACTACAAAATTGTTGATTTAGCATGTGTGACTGAGATTCTAATCAGTACAGTGAACCATTGTAGCCAGTACGTAATGGTCCATCTAACCTCCTGAGGTGGAAACTGAGCTGCGCTTCCTGACCTCCTGCCAAATGTATGACCATATAAAGAATTTGAAAACAAGTTCAATTTTGATAAACTCCCATATCTATTGGGTGAAATACCACAGTGTGCCATCACAGCAGCAAGATTTGTGACCTGTTGCCACAAGAAAAGGGCAACCAGTGAAGAACAAACACCATTGTAAATACAACCTATATTTATGTTTATTTATTTTCCCTTGTGTACTTTATATATTTGCACATCATTACAACACTGTATATAGACATAATATGACATTTGAAATGTCTTTACTCTCATTGTTTATTTCACTTTTGTTTCTTATCTATTTCACTTGCTTTGGCAATGTAAACATGTGTTTCCCATGCTAATAAAGCCCCTTACATTGAAATTGAATTGAAATTGAGAGAGACAGAGACGGGGGGGGGGGGGGGGGTGTTAAGCAATGATACATCTAGAGGTAACTGCCAAAATAAATGAAACGCCTGATTAAATGAGGGATACAAAGGATATTGAAAGCAAGTTGTTCCTGTGTGGTTCCCGAGTTAATTAAGCAATTAATGGTGTTCCATCCCTCCAATTAAGTTCCAGACACTTCTATGCCAAGAATCTATGCTAAGGCACATTAAAGCTGTTCTGGCTGCATGTGGTGACCCAACACCCTGCTGTTCTGGCTGCTCATAGTGACCCAACACCCTGCTGTTCTGGCTGCTCATAGTGATCCAACACCCTGCTGTTCTGGCTGCTCATAGTGACCCAACACCCTGCTGTTCTGGCTGCTCATAGTGACCCAACGCCCAGTTGTTCTGGCTGCTCATAGTGACCCAAGACCCTGCTGTTCTGGCTGCTCATAGTGACCCAACACCCTGCTGTTCTGGCTGCTCATGGTGACCCAACACCCTGCTGTTCTGGCTGCTCGTGGTGACCCAACACCCTGCTGTTCTGGCTGCTCATAGTGACCCAACACCCTGCTGTTCTGGCTGCTCATAGTGATCCAACACCCTGCTGTTCTGGCTGCTCATAGTGACCCAACACCCTGCTGTTCTGGCTGCTCATAGTGACCCAACACCCTGCTGTTCTGGCTGCTCATAGTGACCCAACACCCTGCTGTTCTGGCTGCTCATAGTGACCCAACACCCTGCTGTTCTGTCTGCTCATAGTGACCCAACACCCTGCTGTTCTGGCTGCTCATAGTGACCCAACACCCTGCTGTTCTGCCTGTTCATAGTGACCCAACACCCTGCTGTTCTGGCTGCTCATAGTGACCCTACACCCTGCTGTTCTGGCTGCTCATAGTGACCCAACACCCTGCTGTTCTGGCTGCTCATAGTGACCCAACACCCTGCTGTTCTGGCTGCTCGTGGTGACCCATCAGGAGGGTCTGTTAGGTTATAGGTCATCAGGAGGGTCTAATTGTTAGGTTACAGTTCATCAGGAGGGTCTGTTAGGTTATAGGTAATCAGGAGGGTCTAACTGTTAGGTTATAGGTCATCAGTAGGGTCTAACTGTTAGGTTATAGGTCATCAGTAGGGTCTAACTGTTAGGTTATAGGTCATCAGGAGGGTCTAACTGTTAGGTTATAGGTCATCAGTAGGGTCTAACTGTTAGGTTATAGGTCATCAGTAGGGTCTAATTGTTAGGTTATAGGTCATCAGGAGGGGCTGTTAGGTTATAGGTTATCACTAGGGTCTAACTGTTACATTATAGGTCATCAGTAGGGTCTGTTAGGTTATAGGTCATCAGTAGGGTCTAATTGTTAGGTTATATGTCATCAGGAGTGTCTAACCGTTAGGTTAAAGGTCATCAGTAGGGTCTAACTAATAATTTATAGGTTGTCAGGAGGGTCTGTTAGGTTATAGGTCATCAGGAGGGTCTAACTGTTAGGTTAAATATCATTAGTCGGATCTAACTGTTAGGTTATAGTTCATCAGGAGGGTCTGTTAGGTTATAGGTCATCAGTAGGGTCTAATTGTTAGGTTATAGGTCATCAGTAGGGTCTGTTAGGTTAAAGGTCATCAGTAGGGTCTAACTGTTAGGTTATAGGTCATCAGTAGGGTCTAACTGTTAGGTTACAGTTGCTTATATTCTTCCTATGTTGTTGCCTTACAACCTGGAATTAAAATATATTTTTTGGGGGGGTTGTATCATTTGATTTACACAATATGCCTACCACTTTGAAGATGCAAAATATTTTTCTTGTGAAACAAACAAGAAATAAGACAAAAAAACAGAAAACTTGAGCGTGCATAACTATTCACCCCCCCAAAGTCAATACTTTGTAGAGGCACCTTTGCCAGCAATTACAGATGCAAGTCTCTTGGGGTATGTCTCTATAAGTTTGGCACATCTAGCCACTGGGATTTTTGTCCATTCTTCAAGGCAAAACTGCTCCGGCTCCTACAAGTTGGATGGGTTCCGCTGGTGTACAGCAATCTTTAAGTCATAACACAGATTCTTAATTGGATTGAGGTCTGGGCTTTGACTAGGCCATTCCAAGACATTTAAATGTTTCCCCTTAAACCACTCGAGTGTTGCTTCAGCAGTATGCTTCGGGTCATTATTCTGCTGGAAGGTGAACCTCTGTCTGAAACAGGTTTCCCTCAAGAATTTCCCTGTATTTAGCACCATCCATTATTCCTTCAATTCTGACCAGTTTCCCCGTCACTGCCGATGGAAAACACGTTCTCGGGGTGATGAGACCTGTTGCGTTTTCCTTGATGGCGAAAAAGCTCAATTTTAGTCTCATCTGACCAGAGTACCTTCATCCATATGTTTGGGGAGTCTCCCACATGCCTTTTGGCGAACACCAAACATGTGTGCTTATATTTTTTCTTTAAGCAATGGATTTTTTTCGAGTCACTCTTCCGTAAGCCCAGCTCTGTGGAGTGTACGGCTTAGTGGTCCTATGGACATATACTAAAATCTCCACTGTGGAGCTTTGCAGCTCCTTCAGGGTTATCTTTGGTCTCTTTGTTTCCTCTCTGATTAATGCCCTCCTTGCCTGGTCCGTGAGTTTTGGTGGGTGGCCCTCTCGTGGCCCTCTCTTCGTTGTGGTGCCATATTCTTTCAATTTTTTAATAATGGATTTAATGGTGCTCCGTGGGATGTTCAACGTTGCGGATATTTTTTTATAACCCAACCCTGATCTGTGCTTCTCCACAACTTCGTCCCTGACCTGTTTGGAGAGCTCCTTGGTCTTCATGGTGCCGCTTGCTTAGTGGTGTTGCAGACTCTGGGGCCTTTTAGAACCGGTGTATATATACTGAGATCATGTGACACTTAGATTGCACACAGGTGGACTTTATTTAACTAATTATGTGACTTCTGAAGGTAATTGGTTGCACCAGATCTTATTTAGGGGCTTCATAGCAAAGGGGCTGAATACATATGCACGTACCACTTTTCTGTGTTAGATTTTTTAGAATTTTTTAAAACAAGTTATTCACCAATATGGACTATTTTGTGAATGTCCATTACATGAAATCCAAAGAAAAATCTATTTAAATGACAGGTTGTAATGCAACAAAATAGGAAAAATGCCAAGGGGGATGAATAATTTTGCAAGGCACTGTATAGGTCATCAGGAGAGTATGTTAGGTTATAGGACCCTTGGAATGTGAATTCTGCGATACTGCCAAGTAAAAGACTTCACATTCTCTCTCTCTCTCTCTCTCTCTCTCTCTCTCTCTCTCTCTCTCTCTCTCTCTCTCTCCCTCTCCCTCTCCCTCTCCCCCCCTCTCCCCCTCTCCCCCTCTCCCTCTCTCCCTCTCTCCCTCTCTCCCTCTCTCCCTCTCCCTTTCTCTCTTTCTCTCTTTCTCTCTCTCTCCCTCTGGATTAGGGCTGGATTCATACATTTGGTGATTTGAGTGAGGTTGGGTGGAAGTCATCGTGTGTCATAACAGTAGTGTCCTCTATCATGTCTTCCCGGGTGCTGCGTTGGGTTCTAAAGGGGGGCGATAGGTAGGAGTAGACAGTGTTAGGTAGGACCTGTAGATTTACCATCAGGTAATGACTTCAATAGGTTTAACACCTCCTCCACTGACACTGTTTTCAGACTAACAGAGCAGATCTTGTTGCTCATAATATGATCATCAATCCATTGGACAATAGCTTGTTTGGAAGAATGTATGTCTACATTGTTGCTCAGTAATTTAATTTTCTGTGTAAAGAAATCTGCAAAAATGATTGTCAATATCTACTGGTTTTGTTATTATTCTCCCATCAACCTCCACACTAGATGGGCGTGATGAGATAGATGTACCAAGTAAGCCCTTAACTGTGTTCCATACCCTTTTAGAATCATTTTTACAATCAATAAAAGCATTGTTGTAAAATAACTTTTTTTTCTTTCGATTCAATTTAACTGCATAATTACGAAATGTTTTATAATTCAGTTCATCAATTTCTAATTTTGACTTGGCTGCTAAGACTTTTGCCATATTTCTTTGAGAAAAAGCCTCACCCAGTTCATCATCAATCCATGGAGATGGACGAGCACCAACTGTACTCTTTCTTACTGATGCATGATGGTCCATTACCTCAGTGAGCAAATCAATAAAACATTCTGATTTAAATCATCCTCTCGATAAATCAGCTCCCAGGGTACAGCAGCCAAATCATTTAGAAATAGCTCATGATTAAATGTTTTAACATTTCTTTTAACCACAATCCTAGGGGGTTTCTTTGGAACCTTGGTGTTCATGGTTATGGTCACAATATTATGGTCTGTCCAGCCCACTGGCATTGATCTGGCTTTTAAGCATTGCAATGGTATATTACAGAAAATCAGATCAATGCATGTGTCTGAACGATGACCCAACTTAATTGATGATCTAGTAGTATCATTAACCCTTTGTTTCAAACCACAGTTCTTGGCATATCTCATAATTTTTGTTCTATTCAAATTATTGTGATCCTTCCAATTTATATTAAAATCACCCAAGATAAATACATCTCTGTTGCTATCTGTGGCCTGGTCAAACCCAGTGCATAAGTCATCCAGATAGGACACCTTAGAGCTAGGAGGTCTATACACACATCCTACCAATATGGGTGCCTGGTGAGGCAGATGTACCTGAGCCCATAGTGCCTCTATTTGACATACATTAAGGTCATCCCTCCTCTTAAAAGGTATATGATTCTGAATATACATTGCTACACCCCCACCATTCCTATTCCTGTCCCTTCTCAGTAGACTATATCCTTGCATGTTCATTTGCCCATCATTTACAGATGCATCTAAATGTGTTTTGGTCAAAGCCAAAATATGAATATTATTTATGTTGACCAAGTTAAAAACCTCATGTATTTTGTTAGGAAGGCTACATACATTAACCTGAGCTATATGCAGCCCTTTCCTTATCAAGTGGAGACCAATAGAGCATGTATTCATTATAGTTGAAGTTGTCATGATACACTACAACACACAAACTCACATTTGAACATTAAATTAAAATAGCCAGGGAGTTACTCTAGAGTCCCGATACAATTGCCCGTTGATATAAAGTTTATCCATCACCATAGAGACTTGTTGATTCAGGCAACGCTTTTCCTTCATGATGGGATATAGTTTTTTTTCTCCTTTCATTGATCTCGGGTGGGGAAGTGATCATTCATTCCAAAATCAGTGTTTTCTGAGTTCTCTGCCCATGTTCTTCGTCATTTCCTTTTGCTTAAATTTGTCAAAACATTCAATAATAGCCCGTGGCCTATTTCCAGAGGCCTTACCTATTCTATGGGCTCTGGAGAAAGTGACATTACGCACAACATCAGTGGGCAGTTTTAGTTGAGTTGACATAAAGTCTCGGACTGTCCTCACAGCCTCTGCTGTTGTCATTCTCCGGTATCCCTGAGAATATTAGATTGTTCCGCATTGATCGACACTGTACATCAAGCAAGGTTTCTTTAAGTTGTTTGTTCTCCCTTTGCACCACCTCCACCTTGCTATGAATAGAGTCTACAGAACACCGTGTTCTCTTTCCTTAGATCATCCATCTGATGTTGGCTGAATTCCAGACTGGCACATAATGCATTGATGTCTTCTCGTAATACATCCAAGATATCAAGTTTGGCAAGCCTTTCATTGATGGATTTTAACAAGTCCACATCCATATCAGTAAACCTCTCCCCACTCGCCACACGCGCCCTCTTACTAGGGGGATGGTTTGGTTCCATCGTTGATACCTATTGGCCAACCTGGTTTTGGTTTGGTTTGATGATTTGGTTTTGTTGTCCTTAACAATCCTCCGAAACCAGCAATATATTTCTTTGAGTTCGTAAGTATCTCTCGTCAATGAATCGTTCAAGCGCTTCAATGGATTCCGAATCATCCAGCGTGTTTACAGGCAGTTAAACACACAAACAAACTGTTCAGCCGCAACTGAAAACCGCTGTTAGGTAGGAGGAGTCAGTGTTAGGTAGGAGGAGTCAGTGTTAGGTAGGAGGAGTCAGTGTTAGTTAGGAGGAGACAGTGTTAGGTAGGAGGAGTCAGTGTTAGGTAGGAGGAGTCAGTGTTAGGTAGGAGGAGTCAGTGTTAGTTAGGAGGAGACAGTGTTAGGTAGGAGGAGTCAGTGTTAGGTAGGAGGAGACAGTGTTAGGTAGGAGGAGTCAGTGTTAGGTAGGAGGAGACAGTGTTAGGTAGGAGGAGACAGTGTTAGGTAGGAGGAGACAGTGTTAGGTAGGAGGAGTCAGTGTTAGGTAGGAGGAGTCAGTGTTAGGTACAGTGTTAGGTAGGAGGATAAAGTGTTAGGTACAGTGTTAGGTAGGAGGAGTCAGTGTTAGGTAGGAGGAGATCGTGTTAGGTACAGTGTTAGGTAGGAGGATAAAGTGTTAGGTAGGGGGAGACAGTGTTAGGTAGGAGGAGGAGACAGTGTTAGGTAGGAGGAGACAGTGTTAGGTAGGAAGAGACAGTGTTAGGTAGGATGAGACAGTGTTTGGCAGGAGGGGACAGTGTTAGGTAGGAGGGGACAGTGTTTGGCAGGAGGGGACAGTGTTAGGTAGGAGGGGACAGTGTTAGGTAGGAGGAGACAGTGTTAGGTAGGAAGAGACAGTGTTAGGTAGGAGGAGACAGTGTTAGGTAGGAGGAGACAGTGTTAGGTAGGAGGAGACAGTGTTAGGTAGGAGGAGACAGTGTTAGGTAGGAGGAGTCAGTGTTAGGTAGGAGGAGTCAGTGTTAGGTACAGTGTTAGGTAGGAGGATAAAGTGTTAGGTACAGTGTTAGGTAGGAGGAGTCAGTGTTAGGTAGGAGGAGATCGTGTTAGGTACAGTGTTAGGTAGGAGGAGAAAGTGTTAGGTAGGGGGAGACAGTGTTAGGTAGGAGGAGGAGACAGTGTTAGGTAGGAGGAGACAGTGTTAGGTAGGAAGAGACAGTGTTAGGTAGGATGAGACAGTGTTTGGCAGGAGGGGACAGTGTTAGGTAGGAGGAGACAGTGTTTGGCAGGAGGGGACAGTGTTAGGTAGGAGGGGACAGTGTTAGGTAGGAGGAGACAGTGTTAGGTAGGAAGAGACAGTGTTAGGTAGGAGGAGACAGTGTTAGGTAGGAGGAGACAGTGTTAGGTAGGAAGAGACAGTGTTAGGTAGGAGGAGACAGTGTTTGGCAGGAGGGGACAGTGTTAGGTACAGTGTTAGGAAGGAGGAGACAGTGTTAGGTAGGAGGAGACAGTGTTAGGTAGGAGGAGACAGTGTTTGGCAGGAGGGGAGAGTGTTAGGAAGGAGGAGACAGTGTTTGGCAGGAGGGGACAGTATTAGGAAGGAGGGGAGAGTGTTTGGCAGGAGGGGACAGTGTAAGGTAGGAGGAGACACTGTTAGGCAGGAGGGGACAGTGTTTGGCAGGAGGAGAGAGTGTTTGGCAGGAGGGGACAGTGTTTGGCAGGAGGAGACCGTGTTTGGCAGGAGGGGAGAGTGTTTGGCAGGAGGGGACAGTGTTTGGCAGGAGGGGAGAGTGTTAGGAAGGAGGAGACAGTGTTTGGCAGGAGGGGAGAGTGTTTGGCAGGAGGGGAGAGTGTTTGGCAGGAGGGGAGAGTGTTTGGCAGGAGGGGAGAGTGTTTGGCAGGAGGGGACAGTGTTTGGCAGGAGGGGACAGTGTTTGGCAGGAGGGGAGAGTGTTTGGCAGGAGGGGAGAGTGTTAGGAAGGAGGAGAGAATGTTTGGCAGGAGGGGACACTGTTAGGCAGGAGGGGAGAGTGTTTGGCAGGAGGGGAGAGTGTTTGGCAGGAGGGGAGAGTGTTTGGTAGGAGGGGAGAGTGTAAGGTAGGAGGAGACAGTGTAAGGTAGGAGGAGACAGTGTTTGGCAGGAGGGGAGAGTGTTAGGTAGGAGGTGAGAGTGTTAGGTAGGAGGGGAGAGTGTTAGGAAGGAGGGGAGAGTGTTAGGAAGGAGGGGAGAGTGTTAGGAAGGAGGGGAGAGTGTTTGGCAGGAGGGGACAGTGTTTGGCAGGAGGGGACAGTGTTTGGCAGGAGGGGAGAGTGTTAGGAAGGAGGGGAGAGTGTTAGGAAGGAGGGGAGAGTGTTAGGAAGGAGGGGAGAGTGTTTGGCAGGAGGAGACAGTGTTTGGCAGGAGGGGAGAGTGTAAGGTAGGAGAACATCTGTCTATATCTCGGATATCTAAGGTCAACTGTTGTTCATGGAGTAACACCAAATTAGCTTTTCTGTATGCTAAATGTTGAGCCTGTGTTTGTTTACAGTGTAGTGTGAGGAGGTTCAACGCGGGGAAGGCGTGGTCCCAGGGGTAGGAGCGATGAGTTCGCTGCGTGCCCCCGTCCTACTGGCGCTGCTGATCCTTCTGCTGACCGCTGGATTCTGCAAACAGAGCTCTGTGCACGTGACCCCGGGGGCGAGTACAGGGGCGCGCACGGACGGACGCAACCTCCTGGAGCTCATCATGGACAAGGTGCGTCTGACGCGGCAGCAGCAGCACGAGGTACACGTGCGCTACCCCGCCAAAAAACAGGAGTTCACCTTGGAGACCAAGGAGAGGAATGAAGTGAACAAGTCTCATCACGGAGAACACATCATAGGTCAGTCATTAACCATTAGTAACACATCTCACCATGGAGACAACATCATAGATGAGTCATTAACCATTAGTAACACATCTCACCATGGAGACAACATCATAGGTCAGTCATTAACCATTAGTAACACATCTCACCATGGAAACAACATCATAGGTCAGTCATTAACCATTAGTAACACATCTCACCATGGAGACAACAACATAGATGAGTCATTAACCATTAGTAACACATCTCACCATGGAGAACACATCATAGGTCAGTCATTAACCATTAGTAACACATCTCACCATGGAGACAACATCATAGGTCAGTCATTAACCATTAGTAACACATCTCACCATGGAGACAACATCATAGATGAGTCATTAACCATTAGTAACACATCTCATCATGGAGACAACATCATAGATGAGTCATTAACCATTAGTAACACATCTCACCATGGAGACAACATCATAGGTCAGTCATTAACCATTAGTAACACATCTCACCATGGAGACAACATCATAGGTCAGTCATTAACCATTAGTAACACATCTCACCATGGAAACAACATCATAGATGAGTCATTAACCATTAGTAACACATCTCACCATGGAGACAACATCATAGGTCAGTCATTAACCATTAGTAACACATCTCACCATGGAAACAACATCATAGGTCAGTCATTAACCATTAGTAACACATCTCACCATGGAGACAACAACATAGATGAGTCATTAACCATTAGTAACACATCTCACCATGGAAACAACATCATAGATGAGTCATTAACCATTAGTAACACATCTCACCATGGAGACAACATCATAGATGAGTCATTAACCATTAGTAACACATCTCACCATGGAGACAACATCATAGGTCAGTCATTAACCATTAGTAACACATCTCACCATGGAGACAACATCATAGGTCAGTCATTAACCATTAGTAACACATCTCACCATGGAAACAACATCATAGGTCAGTCATTAACCATTAGTAACACATCTCACCATGGAAACAACATCATAGATGAGTCATTAACCATTAGTAACACATCTCACCATGGAAACAACATCATAGATGAGTCATTAACCATTAGTAACACATCTCACCATGGAGACAACATCATAGGTCAGTCATTAACCATTAGTAACACATCTCACCATGGAGACAACATCATAGGTCAGTCATTAACCATTAGTAACACATCTCACATCTCACCACTTGTAATCAAGTTGATGCTTTCTCTTGTTTGATGTGGTAATCAAGTTGATGCTATCTCTTGTTTGATGTGGTAATCAAGTTGATGCTATCTCTTGTTTGATGTGGTAATCAAGTTGATGCTATCTCTTGTTTGATATGGTAATCAAGTTGATGCTATCAAGTTGATGCTATCTCTTGTTTGATGTGGTAATCAAGTTGATGCTATCTCTTGTTTGATGTGGTAATCAAGTTGCTGCTATCTCGTTTGACTGACACTGGTAAACACACCCAATCAAAAACACACTTTTTCCCACAAGTTGTCCGTCAGTCCACCTTTCATGTGGTCAAAATGGTGTTTATTTCCTGTACTCGCAGAGGTGTTCCCAAGAGACCTGAGGCAAAAGGAGAAGTTCCTCAAACACCTAACAGGTCAGACACTACTGCTTCTCTCTGTGTGTGTGTGTGTGTGTGTGTGTGTGTGTGTGTGTGTGTGTGTGTGTGTGTGTGTGTGTGTGTGTGTGTGTGTGTGTGTGTGTGTGTGTGTGTGTGTGTGTGTGTGTGTGTGTGTGTGTGTGTTCACCTGTGTGTGTTCACCAGTGTAACTTCTGTCTGTGTCTCTGTGTGTGTTTCAGGTCCACTATACTTTAACCCAAAGTGTAGGAAACATTTCTATAGACTATACCACAACACCAGAGACTGTACCATCCCTGCCTGTGAGTATTACTGGCGGAAATACACACACACACACACACACACACACACACACACACACACACACACACACACACACACACACACACACACACACACACACACACACACACACACACACACACACACACACACACACACACACACACACATACAAACACACGCACACACACACACGGAAGATAGGGAGGGGAAGCCAGATGTATATCTACAGCCAAGCGTATTGCCTCTATCATAGTCATAACACTCATATACGTCTGATATTGGGTTGCAAAATAAAAAAATTCTTGAAATCCTGGTTCCTGAAAAAAGCAGGAAATCCGGAATCCATCGACCAGAATTTCTGGAAAACTTGGAATTTTTTGAAAAGTTACCAGATTTTTTACAACTCTAAGCTGCTATCATCTTGTGACATGTCTTGTGTCTGACCCTATCTGACTAAACAGATATCAGAATGGCAACTAAACACAGTAGCAGTCCAAGGTTTGGACACACTTACTCATTCAAGGGGTTTTCTTTATTTAAAAAAAATGCTGCCTTGCAGAATAATAGTAAAAGACATTAAAACTATGAAATAACACATATGGATTCATGTAGTAACCAAAAAAAAGTGTTAAACAAATCAAAATGTATTTTCAAAGTAGCCACCTTTTGCCTTGATGACAGCTTTGCACACTCTTGGCATTATCTCAACCAGCTTCACCTGTAATGTTTTTCCAACAGTTTGGAAGGAGTTCCCACATATGCTGAGCACTAGTTGTCTGCTTTTCCTTCACTCTGCGGTCCAACTTATTAGAAACCATCTCAATTGGGCTGAGGTTGGTTGATTGTTGAGGCCAGGTCATCTGATGCAGCACTCCATCACTCTCCTTCTCGGTCAAATAGCCCTTACACAGTCTGGAGGTGTGTTTAGGGTCATTGTCCTGTTGACAACAAATGATAGTCCCACTTAGCGCAAACCAGATGGGATGGCTTATCACTGCAGAATGCTGTGGTAACCATACTGGTTAAGTGTGCCTTGAATTCTAAATAAATCACTAACAGTATCACCAACAAAGTTTCCCCACACCATCACACCTCCTCCTCCATGCTTCACGGTGGGAACGACATACGCGGAGATCATCCGTTCACCTACTCTGCGTCTCACAAAGACACGGCGGTTGGAACCAAAAATTTCAAATTTGGACTCATCAGACAAAAGGACAGATTTTCACCGGTCTAATGTCCATTGCTCGTGTTTCTTGGCCCAAGCAAGTCTTTTCTTCTTATTGGTGCCCTTTAGTGGTGGTTTCTTTGAAGCAATTTGAACATGAAGGCCTGATTCACGCAGTCTCCTCTGAACAGTTGATGTTGAGATGTGTCTGTTACTTGAACTCCGTGAAGCATTTATTTGGCCTGAAATGTCTGAGGCTGGTAACTCTAATGAACGTATCCTCTGCAGGAGAGGTAACTCTGGGTCTTCCTTTCCTGTGGCGGTCCTCATGAGAGCCAGTTTCATCATAACACTTGATGGTTTTTGCGACTGCACTTGAAGAAACTTTAAAAGTTCTTGACATTTTCCATATTGACTGACCTTCATGTCTTATTAAAGAAATGATGGACTGTCGTTTCTCTTTGCTTATTTGAGCTGTTCTTGCCATAATATGGACTTGGTCATTTACCAAATAGGGCTACCTTCTGTATACCACCCCTACCTTGTCACAACACAACTGATTGGCTCAAACGCATTAAGAAGGAAAGAAATTCCACAAATTAACAAGGCACACCTGTTAATTGAAATGTATTCCAGGTGACTACCTCATGAAACTGGTTGTCATCAAGGCAAAGGGTGGCTACTTTGAAGAATCTCAAATATAACATATATTTTGATTAGTTTTGGTTACTACATGATTCCATAAGTGTTATTTCATAGTTTAGATGTCTTCACTATTATTTAATGTATAAAATAGTAAAAATAAAGAAAAGCCCTGGAATGAGTATGTGTTTCCAAACTTTTGACTGGTACTGTATATACACTGTTTTTCAAACATTAGGAACACCTTTCATGAACCCCCCCCTCCCCCTACGCCCTCAAAACAGCTTCAACTCGTCGGGTCATGGACTCTCCAAGGTGTCGAAAGCGTTCCACTGGGATGCTGGACCATGTTGACTCCAATCAAATTAAACTTTATTTGTCACATGCGAATAATACAACAGGTGTAGTAGACCTTAAAGTGAAATACTTACTGACAAGTTCTTAACCAACAATGCAGTTCAAGAAAGAGTTAAGAAAATATTTACCAAATAAACTAAAGTAAAAAATTATAAAAAGTAACACAATAAAATCACAATAACGAGGCTATATACAGGGGCTACCGGTACTGAATCAATGTGCAGGGGTACAGGTTAGTCGAGTTAATTTGTACATGTAGGTAGGGGTGAAGTGACTATGAGCAGATAATAAACAACGAGTAGCAGCAGTGTAAAAACTAATGGGGGAAGGGGTGTCAATGTAAATAGTCCAGGTAGCCATTTGATTAATTGTTCAGCAATCTTATGGCTTGGGGGTAGAAGCTGTTAAGGAGCCTTTTTGTCCTCTGTAGTGTCAGTAGTAGTCAGATGCTGAGCAGTTGCCATACCAGGCTGTGATGCAACTGTCAGGATGCTCTCGATGGTGCAGCTGTAGAACCTTTTGAGGATCTGGGGGCCCATGCCAAATCTTTTCAGTCTCCTGAGGGGGAAAATATGTTGTCGTGCCCTCTTCACGACTGTCTTGGTGTGTGATAGTTTGATAGTATGTTTGTGATGTGGACACCAAGGAACTTGAAACTCTCAAATCGCTCCACTACTGCCCCGTCGATGTTAATGGGGGCCTGTTTGGCCCCCCTTTGCCTGTTGTCCACGATTAGCTCCTTTGTCACACATTGAGGGAGAGGTTGTTGTCCTGGCACCACGCAGCCAGGTTTCTGACCTCCTCTCTATAGGCTGTCTCATCGTTATCGGTAATCAGGCCTTCCACTGTGTCGTCAACAAATTTAATGATGGTGTTGGAGTCGTGTTTGACCACACAGTCGTGGGTGAAGAGGGAGTACAGGAAGGGACTAAGCACTCACCCCTGAGGGGCCCCAGTGTTGAGGATCAGCGTGGCAGACGTGTTGTTGCCTACCCTTACCACCTGGGGGCGGCCCGTCAAGAAGTCCAGGATTCAGTTGCAGAGGGAGGTATTTAGTCCCAGGGTCCTTAGCTTAGTAATGAGCTTTGTGGGCACTATGGTGTTGAACGCTGAGCTGTGTTCAATGAACAGCATTCTGACATAGGTGTTCCTTTTGTCCAGGTGGGAAAGGGCAGTGTGGAGTGCAATTGAGATTGCGTCATCTGTGGATCTGTTGGGGCGGTATGTGAATTGGAGTGGATCTAGGGTATCCGGGATGATGCTGTTGATGTGAGCCATGACCAGCCTTTCAAAGCACTTCACGGCTACCGAAGTGAGTGCTACAGGGCGGTAATCATTTAGGTAGGTTACCTTTGCTTCCTTGGACACAAGGATTATGGTGGTCTGCTAGAAACATGAAGGTATTACAGACTCGGTCAGGGAGAGGTTGAAAATGTCAGTGAAGACAGATGCCAGTTGGTCCGTGCATGCTTTGAGTACACGTCCTGGTAATCTGTCTGGCCCCGCGGCTTTGTGAATGTTGACCAGTTTAAAGGTCTTGCTCACATCGGTTACCGAGAGCGTTATCACACAGTCGTCTGGAACAGCTGGTGCTCTCATGCATGCTTCAGTGTTGCTCTCCTCGAAACGAGCATAAAAGGCATTTAGCTCGTCTGGTAGGCTCGCGTCACTGGGCAGCTCATGGCTGGGTTACCCTTTGTAGTCCAAAATAGTTTTCAAGCCCTGCCACTTCTGACGAGCGTCAGAGCCGGAGTAGTAGGATTCGATCTTAATCCTGTATTGATGCTTTGCCTGTTTGATGGTTCGTCTGAGGACATAGCGGGATTTCTTATAAGCGTCCGGATTAATGTCCCGCTCCTTGAACAGGGCAGCTCTAACCTTTAGCTCGATGCGGATGTTGCCTGTAATCCATGGTTTCTGGTTGGGATATGTACGTACGTTCACTGTGGGGACGACGTCGTCGATGCACTTACTGATAAAGCCGATGACTGAGAGGGTATACTCCTCAATGACATTGGATGAATCCCGGAACATATTCCAGTCTGTGCTAGCAGTCATCTGACCATTTCCGTATTGAGCGAGTCACTGGTACTTCCTGCTTTAGTTTTTGCTTGTAATCAGGAATCAGGAAGATAAAACTCTGGTCAGATTTGCCAAATGGAGGGTGAGGGAGAGCTTTGTACGTGTCTCTGTGTGTGTGGAGTAAAGGTGGTCTAGAGTTTTTTCTGCCCTCTGGTTGCACATGTGACATGATGGTAGAAATGAGGTAAAACGGATTTAAGTTGCCTTCATTAAAATCCCTGGCCACTAGGAGTGTCGCTTCTGGATGAGCATTTTCCTGTTTGCTTATGGCCTTATACAGCCTGTTGAGTGCAGTCTTAGTGCCAGCATCGGTTTGTGGTGGTAAATAAACAGCTATGAAAAATATTGATGAAAACTCTCTTGGTAGATAGTGTCGTCTACAGTTTATCTTTAACTTCTTTGGGGTTGGGGGCAGTATTTTCACGTCCGGATGAAAAGCGTGCCCAGAGTAAACTGCCTGCTACTCAGGCCCAGATGCTAGGATATGCATATATATTATTATTATTATTATGATTTGGATAGAAAACACTCTGCAGTTTCTAAAACTGTTTGAATTATGTCTGTGAGTATAACAGAACTCATATGGCAGGCAAAAACCTTAGAAGAAATCCAACCAGGAAGTGGGAAATCTGAGGTTTTTAGTTTTTCAACTCTTTGCTTATCCAAGATACAGTGGAAATGGGGTCATGTTGCACTTCCTAAGGCTTCCACTAGATGTCAACAGTCTTTAGAACCTTGTATGATGGGGTAAGGTCTTGAGTAAGGTCTGATTGATTGAGTAAGGTCTGGCATAAAATATTTAGATGCACTATTGTAAAGTGGCCGTTCCACTGGATGTCATAAGGTGAATGCACCAATTTGTAAGTCGCTCTGGATAAGAGCGTCTGCTAAATGACTTAAATGTAAATGTAAATGCATGAGCTGACCATGCGCTGACCATGTGCGTTCATGTGAGAGTTAGCTTGAGTTCCATCGCATTTCTGAAGACAAAGGAATTCTCCGGTTGGAATAATATTGAAGATTTATGTTAAAAACATCCTAAAGATTGATTCTATACTTCGTTTGACATGTTTCTACGGACTGTAATATTACTTTTCGTCTGAACTTTTGCCTGGACCTGCCCACCCGTCCTGAGTTTAGATTGTGTACCGAACGCGCGAACAACAAGGAGGAATTTGGACATAAATGATGGACATTATCGAACAAAACAAACATTTATTGTTGAACTGGGATTCCTGGGAGTGCATTCTGATGAAGATCATCAAAGGTAAGTGAATATTTATAATGCTATTTCTGACTTATGTTGACTCCAACATGGCGGATATCTCTTTGGGTTGATTTGTCGTCTGAGCGCCGTACTCAGATTATTGCATGGTTTGCTTTTTCCGTAAAGTATTTTTTTTAATCTGACACACCGGTTGCATTAAGGAGAAGTGGATCTAAAATTCCATGTTTAACACTTGTATTTTCATCAACATTTATGATGACTATTTCTGTAAATTGATGTGGCTCTTTGCAAAATCACCAGATGTTTTGGAACTACTGAACATATGTAAACTCATATGTAAACTCAGATTTTTATATATAAATATGAACTTTACCGAACAAAACATACATGTATTGTGTAACATGAAGTCCTATGAGTGTCATCTGATGAAGATCCTCAAAGGTTAGTGATTCATTTTATCTCTATTTCTGCTTTTTGAGACTCCACACTTTGACTGGAAAAATGGCTGTGTATTTCTGTGATTTGGCTCTGACCTAACATAATCGTTTGGTTTGCTTTCGTCGTAAATCCTTTTTGAAATCGGACATTGTGGCTGGATTTACAACAAGTGTATCTTTAAAATGGTGTAAAATACATGTATGTTTGAGGAATTATAATTATGGAATTTCTGTTGTTTTGAATTTGGCGCCCTGCAGTTTCACTGGCTGTTGACGAGGTGAGACGCCACCGTCCCACATACCCTAGAGAGGTTAATATTAGACATCGCGCACCAGCTGTTATTGACAAATAGGCACACACCCCCGCTCCTCGTTTCAGCAGATATAATTTCTCTGTCCTGCCGATGAATGTATAATCCCGCCATATTATCCGTGTCGCCGTTCAGCCACGACTCGATAGTACAGTTTTTAATGTCCCGTTGGTAGGATGGTCTTGGTCGCATATCATCCATTTTCTTTTCCAATGACGTTGGCCAATTGAACGGATGGTAGTGGAGGTGTACTCACTCGCCTAAGAATTTTCCGAAGGAAGCCCGACCTCCGACCCCTTTTTCTCCATCTTTTCTTCACGCAAATGACGGGGATTTGGGCCTGTTCCCGGGAAAGTAGTATATAAAATGACGGGGATTTGGGCCTGTTCCCGGGAAAGCAGTATATCAAATTAATAAAAATAAATAAGTTACAAACAACGCAAAAACAAATAACAAAATAGCACAGTTGGTTAGGAGTAAAACGTCAGCCATCCCCTCCAGCATCATTTGTCATGCTTCCAACAGTTGTGTCAAGTTGGCTGTATTTTCTTTGGGTGGTCGTCCATTTTTGATACACACGGGAAACTATTGAGCATGCAAAAACCCAGCAGCGTTGCAGTTCTTGACACAAACCGGTGCGCCTGGCACCTACTACCATACCCCATTCAAAAGCACTTACATATTTTGTCTTGTCCATTCACCCTCTGAATGGCACACATACACAATCCATGTCTGAATTGTCTCAAAGCTTAAAAATCCTTCTTTAATCTCCTCCCCTTCATCTACACTGAATGAAGTGGATTTAAGAAGTTACATCAATAAGGGATCATAGCCTGGATTCACCTGGTCAGTCTGTCATGGAAAGAACAGGTGTTCCTAATGTTTTGTGCACTCAGTGTATATGTCATTATTCTAAATTATAACAACGATGCATTCCAGCAATAATGACTTACTCTAACAATGTGTGAGTTACTCAAAACATTGTTGTTTGTAGACTGACCTGTGGTGTTGTTTTTCAGACTATAAGAGGTGTGCCCGTCTTCTTACCAGACTGGCAGGCAGTCAGAGGTGTACAGAGAGGTAGAATAACCTGGTAAGACTATGGAAGATTATCTCACTTTCTCTATCTCTTCCTCCCTCCTTCCCTCTTCCTGTCTCTCTCTTTCTCTCTCCCCTCCTCTCTTTCCCTCTATCTCTTCCTCTCTCTCCCCCTCCTTCTCTCTTTCCCTCTCTCTTCCTCTCTCTCTCTCTCCCCCTCCTCTCTTTCCCTCTATCTCTTCCTCTTTCTTCCTTTCACCTCTCTCTCTCCCTCCTTCCCTCTTCCTGTCTCTCTCTTTCTCTCTCCCCTCCTCTCTTTCCCCCTATCTCTTCCTCTCTCTCCCTCTCCTTCTCTCTTTCCCTCTCTCTTCCTCTCTCTCTCTCTCCCCCTCCTTCTCTCTTTCCCTCTATCTCTTCCTCTTTCTTCCTTTCACCTCTCTCTCTCCCTCCTTCCCTCTTCCTCTCTCTCTCTCTCTCTCTCTCTCTCTCTCTCTCTCTCTCTCTCTCTCTCTCTCTCTCTCTCTCTCTCTCTCTCTCTCTCTCTCTCTCTATCACTTCCTCTCTCTCTCCCTCCTCTCTTTCCCTTTTTTTTCTTCTTTTTTTTCTTCCTTCTTATCTCTCTCTCCCCTCTTCTCTCTTTCCCTTTTTTTTCTTCTTTTTTTTCTTCCTTCTTATCTCTCTCTCCCCTCTTCTCTCTTTCCCTCTCTCTCTCCTTTCTTTCCCTCTCTCTCTCTCTCCCTCCTTTCTTTCCCTCTCTCTCGCTCCCTCTTTTTCTCTTTTCCTCTCTCTCTCTCCCCTCCTTCTCTCTTTCCCTCTCTCTCTCCCTCCTTCTCTCTTTCCCTCTCTCTCCCTCCTTCTCTCTTTCCCTCTATCTCCCTCCTTCCCTCTTCCTCTCTCTCTCCCTCTCTCTCCCTCTATCGCTTCACCTCTCTCTCTCTCCCTCCTCTCTATCGCTTCACCTCTCTCTCTCTCCCTCCTTCTCTCTATCGCTTCACCTCTCTCTCTCTCCCTCCTTCCCTCTTTCTGCTGTTTCCTCTCTCCTTTCATCCTTCCCTCTCTCTCTACCTTGTCACCTCTTTATCCCAGTGTTTAAGGGGTAGAGCGTATATAATGAGTGTCTTTATAGCAGATAAATCAGCATACGTTTCCTCCCGCTAGTAAAAGTGAATTATATGCTAGGCTGCTGTGTACACTGTCGGACGGTGTGTGTGTGTGTGTGTGTGTGTGTGTGTGTGTGTGTGTGTGTGTGTGTGTGTGTGTGTGTGTGTGTGTGTGTGTGTGTGTGTGTGTGTGTGTGTGTGTGTGTGTGTGTGTGTGTGTGTGTGTGTGTGTGTGCTGTAGGGCTGAGCTCCATAGCAGTATAATTCAGTCGTTGAATTCAATAACAAATAGTTTGTAGGTCTGTAAATTCCAGTGTCATGCTGCAGCCGTTGATTTAGTGGTAGAGTCGTCAAATCAAAAGAATTCCAGAAAGACATTAAATAGGGGAAAACAGAATTACGTTTTTTATTGTAGATGTGACCCATGTGAAACAGTGACATTTTTTTTGTATATATATATATTACAGTCAAATATATCAGACTGTCATCGCTGTTACTCTTTCGCTCTTTTCTTTTTCTCCCTCCCTCCCTCCCTCCCGCCCGCCCGCCCGCCGTCCCTCCCTCTCTCTCTCTCTCTCTCTCTCTCTCCCCCCCTCTCTGTCTCTCTCCCCCCTCTCTGTCTCTCTCCAACTCTCACCCCCTCTCGGTCTCTCTCCAACTCTCTCTCTCCCGCCCTCCCTACCTCTCTCCCCCCTCTCTGTCTCTCTCCTCCTCTCCCCCCCTCTCTGTCTCTCTCCAACTCTCTCTCTCCCGCCGTCCCTCCCTCCCTCTCTCTCTCCCCCCTCTCTGTCTCTCTCCTCCTCTCACCCCCTCTCTGTCTCTCTCCTCCTCTCACCCCCTCTCTGTCTCTCTCCTCCTCTCACCCCCTCTCTGTCTCTCTCCTCCCTCTCTGTCTCTCTCCAACTCTCTCTCTCCCCCCTCCCTCTCTCCTCCTCTCCCCCCTCTCTGTCTCTCCAGATATATCATTAGTCTGTCATGTCTCTATATGTTATTAATACCACTGAAGCCTCTCAGACCACTTTCTCTAGGAAGTTCCACATGCAGCCAAGTACAAAGTTCACTAAATCTCTCTCTCTCTCTCTCTCTCTCTCTCTCTCTCTCTCTCTCTCTCTCTCTCTCTCTCTCTCACAGAGCCCATGAAAGAGAGAAGTGCCTTGGAAGATGAACAGAGAGACTGCTAGTATGGGGAACGTTAGTTATGTTAGGACGTTCATAGAAGCTCACACATACTCTACTCTATTTTACTCAACTCTACATTCAGACAATCTCCGAGTTCAGCTGCCAAAAACCATGACGACACGTGGATGCTATTGTACGCCACTTGGATTATATCATGACACTATGCGGGGGTGCTTCTGTGTTCATTGACATGCCTTCATGGGGTAGAACAAAAACATTTGGTTGGAGTTTGGTTGGTGGTCTCTGAGCTGTGGTTGTAGACAGACAGACAGACAGACAGACAGACAGACAGACAGACAGACAGACAGACAGACAGACAGACAGACAGACGTAGACAGACGTAGACAGACGTAGACAGACGTAGACAGACGTAGACAGACAGACGTAGACAGACAGACAGACGTAGACAGACAGACAGACGTAGACAGACAGACAGACGTAGACAGACGTAGACAGACAGACAGACGTAGACAGACGTAGACAGACAGACGTAGACAGACAGACAGACGTAGACAGACGTAGACAGACAGACAGACGTAGACAGACAGACAGACGTAGACAGACAGACAGACGTAGACAGACGTAGACAGACAGACAGACAGACAGACGTCCTGATATGTTCGTCAGCTACATTACTCAGATGCAGAGAACCACAGAAGTCAACTAATCTCTGATGTAATGACCTGATTGGTAACCTGGTAGTAATATAATTCCTGATGGAATGCCTGACTGGTAGGCTGGTGGTCTGCATCAGGACTCTCTACTGCAGGAGGAGTAATCTGCCACACTGCTTCAGGATTTATGGAAAACCTGGGAATTTTGGGAAAGTTACCGGAATTTTGCAACCCAATGAGGACCAATCGGACATCACAGCCTATTCCCTATACTTCACTTACCAGAGCCCTATGAGGTTACCAGGTTACCAGAGCCCTATGTGGTTACCAGGTTACCAGAGCTTATGAGGTTACCAGGTTACCAGAGCCCTATGAGGTTACCAGGTAACCAGAGCCCTATGTTACCAGGTTACCAGAGCCCTATGAGGTTACCAGGTTACCAGAGCCCTATTTACCAGGTTACCAGAGCCCTATGAGGTTACCAGGTTACCAGGTTACCAGAGCCCTATGAGGTTACCAGGTAACCAGAGCCCTATGTTACCAGGTTACCAGAGCCCTATGAGGTTACCAGGTTACCAGGTTACCAGAGCCCTATGAGGTTACCAGGTAACCAGAGCCCTATGTGGTTACCAGGTTACCAGAGCCCTATGTGGTTACCAGGTTACCAGAGCCCTATGTGGTTACCAGGTTACCAGAGCTTATGAGGTTACCAGGTAACCAGAGCCCTATGTTACCAGGTTACCAGAGCCCTATGAGGTTACCAGGTTACCAGGTTACCAGAGCCCTATGAGGTTACCAGGTAACCAGAGCCCTATGTGGTTACCAGGTTACCAGAGCCCTATGAGGTTACCAGGTTACCAGAGCCCTATGAGGTTACCAGGTAACCAGAGCCCTATGTGGTTACCAGGTTACCAGAGCCCTATGAGGTTACCAGGTTACCAGAGCCCTATTTACCAGGTTACCAGAGCCCTATGAGGTTACCAGGTTACCAGAGCCCTATAGCAGGTTACCTTCCCTGTAATGTAAATATTGTAAATACTAAATATATATGACATATAAATAAATGTGTTTGGTAAATAACATTAAGTTTCTTGACCATGATGACTATTGTAGTGAAATATATTTATGTGCAATATATACAGTAAGGGGAAAAAGTACTTGATCCCCTGCTGATTTTGTACGTTTGCCCACTGACAAAGAAATGATCAGTCTATAATTTTAAAGGTAGGTTTATTTGAACAGTGAGAGACAGAATAACAAAACAAAAGCCAAAAAAAGTGGGCAAACGTACAAAATCAGCAGGGGATCAAATACTTTTTTCCCTCACTGTATATATATATATATATATTACATTTTTATTTCACCTTTATTAAAGAAGGTAGGCCAGTTGAGAACAAGTTCTCATTTACAACTGCGACCTGGCCAAGATAAAGCAAAGCACAAGCGACACAAGCAACAACACAGAGTTACACATAAACAAACGTACAGTCAATAACACAATAGAAAAAATCTATATACAGCGTGTGTAAATGAGGTAAGATTAGGGAGGCAAAGGCAATAAATATGCCGTAGTGGCAAAATAATTACAATTTAGCAATTAAACACTGGAGTGATAGATGTGCAGAAGATGCATGTGCAAGTAGAGATACTGGGGTGCAAAGGAGCAAAAAAAATAAACATTAATAACAATATGGGGATGAGGTAGTTGGGTGGGCTATTTACAGATAAGGCTATGTACAGGTGCAATGATCTGTGAGCTGCTCTGACAGCTGGTGCTTAAAGCTAGTGAGGGAGATATGAGTCTCCAGCTTCAGTGATTTTTACAGTTCATTCCAGTCATTGGCAGCAGAGAACTGGAAGGTAAGGCGGCCAAAGGAAGAATTGGCTTTGGGGATGACCAGTGAGATATACCTGCTGGAACACATGCTATGGGTGGGTGTTGTTATGGTGACCAGTGAGCTGAGATAAGGCGGGGCTTTACCTAGCAAAGACTTATAGATGACCTGGAGCCAGTGGGTTTGGCGATGAATATGAAGCGAGGGCCAGCCAACGAGAGCATACAGGTCGCAGTGGTGGGTAGTATATGGGGCTTTGGTGACAAAACGGATGGCACTGTGATAGACTGCATCCAATTTGTTGAGTAGAGTGTTGGAGGCTATTTTGTAAATGACATCACCAAAGTCAAGGATTGGTAGGATAGTCAGTTTTACGAGGATATGTTTGGCACCATGAGTGAAGGATGCTTTGTTTGCGAAATAGGCGAGACTGGTACTTCGGACCTCAGTGTGTGTGTGTGTGTGACCCTTCGCCTGCCTTTACAAAGTGTGACCCTTTCTCAGTGTACTGTTGTCACAGAAGCTCATTAAAGTGAAACCGCACACACACACACACACACACACTCATTCATAGTAGTAAACCACTCAACATTAATGTTAGCGTTGGTAGACTGCTATACAAGGCAGAGAGGGAAGTTGCTCAAACAAAGTTTCTTTTTCAGTCCTGCCTGGGTCTGAGATGAGAGACGTGACCACGAGGTTTATTCTAGCTGACCGTGAGTTGACCACAAGGTTTATTCTAGCTGACCGTGAGTTGACCACAAGGTTTATCCTAGCTGACCGTGAGTTGACCACGAGGTTAATTCTAGCTGACTGTGAGTTGACCACAAGGTTTATCCTAGCTGACCGTGAGTTGACCACGAGGTTAATTCTAGCTGACCGTGAGTTGACCATGAGGTTTATTCTAGCTGACCGTGAGTTGACCATGAGGTTTATTCTAGCTGACCGTGAGTTGACCACAAGGTTTATTCTAGCTGACCGTGAGTTGACCACAAGGTTTATCCTAGCTGACCGTGAGTTGACCACGAGGTTAATTCTAGCTGACTGTGAGTTGACCACAAGGTTTATCCTAGCTGACCGTGAGTTGACCACGAGGTTAATTCTAGCTGACCGTGAGTTGACCATGAGGTTTATTCTAGCTGACCGTGAGTTGACCATGAGGTTTATTCTAGCTGACCGTGAGTTGACCACAAGGTTAATTCTAGCTGACCGTGAGTTGACCACGAGATGAGCCCCCAGCACGTAAAGAAAGACATTAACTAAGAACCATATGACACTCAGCAATGCCACACACACACACACACACACACACATCCACTAACCAGGTCATGAGGCTCTTTCTCTTCTCCCTCTATCGCTCCTCTCTTTCTCACGCGTTCCTTCTGGAATTCCTATCATGAGTCAGTTCCTGTGTGTGTGTGTGTGTGTGTGTGTGTGTGTGTGTGTGTGTGTGTGTGTGTGTGTGTGTGTGTGTGTGTGTGTGTGTGTGTGTGTGTGTGTGTGTGTGTGCGCGCGTGCACGCGCGTGTGTGTGTATATGTGTTGGTTACAGTGGAATATTAGACATGTGAAATGAAATCAGATCACCCGAGGCTAAACAGCAGTCACTCAGAAGAGCCACATTTTAATGTTATTTAACAAAACTTTTTGTATTATAATAATTACTTTACAGTTGTTTATTGTAGGAATCAGGGATCTGTTACATACACACACACACGTGGTTCTCTGTTCTAATTCAATTCAATGTTTTTTCTCCCTTCATATTCTCTTGTCATCTGTATGTGTGTGTGTGTGTGTGTGTGTGTGTGTGTGTGTGTGTGTGTGTGTGTGTGTGTGTGTGTGTGTGTGTGTGTGTGTGTGTGTGTGTGTGTGTGTGTGTATCAGATCCCTGATTACTACAATAAACAATTAACAATAAACAGTACACTCACATTACCCCCAAAGTAAGAGAAATAGATAATAAACAAAAGTGAAATAAACAACAAAAAATGAACAGTAAACAAGACTCCAGAAGAATGAAGACACTTCAAATGTCTATATACAGTGTTGTAAAGATGTGCAAATAGTTAAAGTGCAAAAGGGAAAATAAATAAACATAAATATGTGTTGTATTTACAATGGTGTTTGTTCTTCACTGGTTGCCCTTTTCTTGTGGCAACAGGTCACAAGTCTTGCTGCTGTGATTGCACACTGTGGTATTTCACCCAATAGATATGGGAGTTCATCAAAATTGGGTTTGTTTTCGAATTCTTTGTGGATCTGTGTAATCTGAGGGAAATATGTGTCTCTAATATGGTCATATATTTGGCAGGTTAGGAAGTGCAGCTCAGTTTCCACCTCATTTTGTGGGCAGTGTGCACATAGCCTGTCTTCTCTTGAGAGCCAGGTCTGCCTACGGCGGCCTTTCTCAATAGCAAGGCTATGCTCACTGAGTCTGCACATAGTCAAAGCTTTCTTTCATTTTGGGTCAGTCACAGTGGTCAGGTATTCTGCCACTGTGTACTCTCTTAGGGCCAAATAGCATTCTAGCTTGCTCTGTTATTTTGTTAATTCTTTCCAATGTGTCAAGTAATTATCTTTATGTTTTCTCATGATTCGGTTGGGTCTAATTGTGTTGCTGTCCTGTGGGGTCTGTTTGTGTTTGTGTACAGAGCCCAGAGCTCTCTTCTCTCTCTCTTATTCCTCCCCTTTACTTACTACTCTATTTCATTTTCCCTCCCTCTGTTTCTATCTCTGTCTCTCTCTCTCCCTCTCTCTCTCTCTTTTCCCTCCCTCTGCCTCTCTCTCCCTCTATCTCTGTCTCTCTCTCTCCCTCTCTCTCTCTCTTTTCCCTCCCTCTGTCTCTCTCTCTCTCTCTCTCTCTCCCTCTCTCTCTCTCTCTTTTCCCTCCCTCTGTCTCTCTCTCCCTTTCTTTTCCCTCCCTCATCACCTCCACCCACTAACCCCCCTCCACCCACTAACCCCCCATTTCCTCACTAACCCA
This sequence comes from Salvelinus alpinus, assembly GCF_045679555.1. Classification (NCBI taxonomy): domain Eukaryota; kingdom Metazoa; phylum Chordata; class Actinopteri; order Salmoniformes; family Salmonidae; genus Salvelinus; species Salvelinus alpinus. The sequence goes on along the minus strand of NC_092110.1, from coordinate 40,318,807 downwards.
TCTCTCCCCTCCCTGCTATATCCAACTAACCCCGTATCTCCCCCTCCTCCCCTCACTAACCCCGTCTCTCCCCCTCCTCCCCTCACTAACCCCCCTCTCTCCCCCTCCTCCCCTCTCTCCCCCCTCTTACCCATCTCCTCACTAATCCCCCTCCTCCCTCCCGCATGTCAACTAATGTCATGTAGCATTATGCCTACTAATGTCATGTAGTGTTATGTCAGCTATAGTCATGGAGCGTTATGTCAACTAATGTCATGTAGTGTTATGTCAAATGATGTCATCTAGCATTACTGTATGCCAACTAATGTCATGTAACATTATGTCAACTAGAGTTCTCACAGTCTCCTGAAGCCAGTCTCCTTCAGACTGTTTGAACTTTACAGGCTCTCTAAGAAGGCTTTAACCAGCAGGTCACACGATACATCAAACAAGCATCATCTCTACAGCACTAGACAGATCTGACCGCCTGTATTTCCTTCCATTCAAATACTCCTCCCGCAAAATATAAGAAAGACGGAGAACTAGCCATTAGATGGCTAAATAGTAGGGCCTTGACACCGAGCTGGACAAAAGCAATACTCACAACTTAAAATTGAACCATTTCTGGAGGAGTCTTAGCAGCATGTTCTGATGATCACTTTTGGATGTGTCCCAATCATCTCTCCTGGCTGACAAAGTGTAGACGTGTAACTTTACCCTCACTGAATTGAAAGGAAATGGCTGTTATACGAAATATGGTGGAAACTTCCTCTAGCCCATGTCTCCACCAATCCAATGCTTTCACATTTGTGGGGAGTAAAAAATATATACAGTATTATTTTCTACAGTATTATTTTCTACAGTATCATTTTCTACAGTATCATTTTCTACAGTATTATTTCTACAGTATTATTTTCTACAGTATTATTTCTACAGGATTATTTCTACAGTAGTATTTTCTACATTATTATTTCTACAGTATTATTTTCTACAGTATTATTTCTACAGTATTATTTTCTACAGTATTATTTCTACAGTATTATTTCTACAGTATTATTTTCTACAGTATTATTTCTACAGTATCATTTTCTACAGTATTATTTCTACAGTATCATTTTCTACAGTATCATTTCTACAGTATTATTTCTACAGTATTATTTTCTACAGTATTATTTCTACAGTATCATTTTCTACAGTATCATTTTCTACAGTATTATTTTCTACAGTATTATTTTCTACAGTATTATTTTCTACAGTATTATTTCTACAGTGTTATTTCTACAGTATCATTTTCTACAGTATTATTTTCTACAGTATTATTTCTACAGTATTATTTTCTACAGTATTATTTTCTACAGTATTATTTCTACAGTATTATTTTCTACAGTATTATTTTCTACAGTATTATTTCTACAGTATTATTTCTACAGTATTATTTTCTACAGTATTATTTCTACAGTATTATTTTCTACAGTATTATTTCTACAGTATTATTTTCTACAGTATTATTTTCTACAGTATTATTTTCTACAGTATTATTTTCTACAGTATTATTTCTACAGTATTATTTTCTACAGTATTATTTCTACAGTATTATTTCTACAGTATTACTTCTACAGTATTACTTCTACAGTATTATTTCTACAGTATTATTTTCTACAGTATTATTTCTACAGTATTATTTCTACAGTATTATTTTCTACAGTATTATTTTTACAGTATTATTTCTACAGTATTATTTCTACAGTATTATTTCTACAGTATTATTTCTACAGTACCATTTTCTACAGTATTATTTCTACAGTATTATTTCTACAGTATAATTTCTACAGTATTATTTTCTACAGTATTATTTCTACAGTATTATTTTCTACAGTATTATTTTCTACAGTATTATTTCTACAGTATTATTTTCTACAGTATTATTTCTACAGTATTATTTCTACAGTATTATTTTCTACAGTATTATTTCTACAGTATTATTTTCTACAGTATTATTTCTACAGTATTATTTTCTACAGTATTACTTTCTACAGTATTATTTTCTACAGTATTATTTCTACAGTATTATTTTCTACAGTATTATTTCTACAGTATTATTTCTACAGTATTACTTCTACAGTATTACTTCTACAGTATTATTTCTACAGTATTATTTTCTACAGTATTATTTCTACAGTATTATTTCTACAGTATTACTTCTACAGTATTATTTCTACAGTATTATTTCTACAGTATTACTTCTACAGTATTACTTCTACAGTATTATTTCTACAGTATTATTTCTACAGTATTATTTCTACAGTATTATTTTCTACAGTATTATTTCTACAGTATTATTTCTACAGTATTATTTCTACAGTATTATTTTCTACAGTATAATTTTCTACAGTATTATTACATTGTAGAATAATAGTGAAGACATCCAAAATTAGAAATAACGCATATGGAATCACGTAGTAACCAAAAAAGTGTTAAACAAATCCAAATATATTTTATATTTGAGGTTCTTCAAAGTAGCCACGCTTTGCCTTGATGACAGCTTTGCACACTCTTGGCATTCTGTCAACCAGCTTCATGAGGTAGTCACCTGGAATGCATTTCAATTAACAGGTGTGCCTTGTTAAAAGTTAATTTGTAGAATTTCTTTCCTTCTTAATTTAATGTGTTTGAGCCAATCAGATGTATTGTGACAAGGTAGGGGTGGTATACAGAAGGTAGCCCTATTTGGTAAATGACCAAGTCCATATTATGGCAAGAACAGCTCAAATAAGCAAAGAGAAACGACAGTCCATCATTACTTTAAGAACTGAAGGTCAGTCAATGATGGAGTGCAGAATCAAATGACCTGGCCTCCACAATCACCCGACCTCAACCCAATTGAGATGGTTTGGGATGAGTTGGACAGCAGAGTGAAGGAAAAGGAGCCAACAAGTGTGGGAACTACTTCAAGACTGTTGAAAAATGCATTCCAGGTGACTACCTCATGAAGCTGGTTGAGAGAATGCCAAAAGTGTGCAAAGTTGTCATCAAGGCAAAGCATGACTACTTTGAAGAACCTCAAATATAAAATATATTTTGATTTGTTTAACACTTTTTGGTTACTACAGGATTCCATATGTGTTATTTCATAGTTTTGATGTCTTCGCTATTATTCTACAATGTAAAAAATACTAAAAATAAAGAAAAACCCTTGAATGAGTAGGTGTGTCCACACTTTCGACTGGTACTATATATGTACACTACCGTTCAAAACTTTGGGCCACTTAGAAATGTCCTTGTTTTTGCCAGAAAAGCAAGTTTTTTGTCCATTAAAATAACATCAAATTGATCAGAAATACAGTGTAGACATTGTTAATGTTGTGAATGACTATTGTAGCTGAAAACAGCAGATTTGTTATGGAATATCTACATAGGCGTACAGAGGCCCATTATCATCAACCATCACTCCTGTGTTCCAATGGCACCTTGTGTTAGCTAATCCAAGTTTATAATTTTAAAAGGTTAATTGATTTATTAGAAAACCCTTTTGCAATTATGTTAGCTTCATTAAATAGTACCCACAAAACACCAGTCTCAACGTCAACAGTGAAGAGGCAGCTCTTCCAGAACTGCATACAGTACACTACATAGATACTGACACACTGGTTGGTATGACATCAGACATGTTAACCACACACAGACATGCACGCATGTACACACACACAAACGTAAGCACGCACACACAAACGCACATACACAAACACACACACACAGACAGAGGTTACCTGTGTCTGAGGTGCGATGGATTCTCTGCTCCTGACTGGTTGACTGACCCCCCCCCCCCCCCCCCACACCACCTGTCAATCATACACACACCCAGGTATGTCAGAAATGCAACAAGTGTCTTTTCTTGCTGCTGTGTGTGTGTGTGTGTGTGTGTGTGTGTGTGTGTGTGTGTGTGTGTGTGTGTGTGTGTGTGTGTGTGTGTGTGTGTGTGTGTGTGTGTGTGTGTGTGTGTGTGACATTTTTAGTAGATTGTCAGGGCACACACAACAAGCCTGTTCATCAAAAGGAAAAAGGAGAGGAGAGGAGAGGAGGAGAGGAGGAGAGGAGGAGAGGGGAGGAATCTTCACGAAATGTGTTCCCACTGCTCCATAGTCCAATGGCGGCGAGCCTTACACCGCTCCAGCCGACAATTGGCATTGCACATGGTGATCTTAGGCTTGTGTGCGGCTGCTCGGCCATGGAAACCCATTTCATTAAGCTTCTGATGAACAGTTCCTGTGCTGAAGTTGCTTCAGCAACTCGGTAGTGAGTGTTGCAACCGAGGACAGATGATTTTTACACGGTATGTGCTTCAGCACTTGGCGGTCATGTTCTATGAGCTTGTGTGGCCTACCACTTCGAGGCTTAGCTGTTGTTGCTCCTAGTCATTTCCACTTCACAATAACAGCACTTACAGTTGACCGGGGGCAGCTCTAGCAAGGCAGAAAATCCTATGACGGTGCCACGTTGTCAGTCACTGAGCTCTTCAGTACGGGCCATTCTACTGACAATGTTTGTCTTTGGAGATTGCATGGATGTCTGCTCGATTTTATACACCTGTCATCACAGGGTGTGGCTGAAATAAGTCTGTACCCACAACCACAACACTTCTAGCATGATGTCTCAAAACTTCCCCTTTAATTAGAAATGTAATGAGAAAGTGGTGATTAATATATGCAGAGATAAACAGTGTGGTAATGTTGTTTATATACGTGCAGCAATATGAGCAGCAATATTCCATTGTCATTTTGCAATAATTACTCCCAGCAACCCAGTACCAAAGTCTTGCGTAATTGGTCAGCTGCTCAATTAAATTCTGGGTCTATATACAGGGCATTCGGGAAATATTCAGACCCCTTGACTTTTTCCACATTTTGTTACATTACAGCCTTGTTCTAAAATTGATTAAATAGTTTTTTTCCCCCCTCATCAAACTACACACAATACTCCATAATGACAAAGCAAACATAATTGCAAATGTATATAAATAAGACTGAAATATCACATTTACATAAGTATTCAGAGCCTTTAATCAGTATAGTGTTGAAGCACATTTTGGCAGCGAACACAGCCTAGAGTCTTCAGCAAAGCTGTCATCAAGGCAAAGCGTGGCCACTGAAGAATCTCAAATAGAAAAATATATTTTGATTTGTTTAACACTTTTTTGGTTACTACATGATTCCATATGTGTTATTTCATAGGTTTGATCTCTTCACTATTATTCTACAATGTAGAAAATAGTAAAAAATAAAGAAAAACCCTTGAATGAGTAGGTGTGTACTGGTACGGTGGACAGGTGTTTGCCTTTCCAAATCATGTCCAATCAGTTGAACTTATCACAGGTGGACTCCAATCAAGTTGTAGAAACATCTCAAGGATGATCAATGGAAACAGGATGCACCTGAGCTCAATTTCGAGACTCATAGCAAAGGGTCTGAATACCTATGTATATTAGGTATTTCTGTTTTTCATTTTTTATACATTTGCAAAGAATTCTAAAAACCTGTTTTTGCTTTGTCATTATGGGGTATTTTGTGTAGATTGATGAGGAGCATTTTTTATTTAATACATTTACAATAAGGCTGTAACGTAACAAAATGTGGAAAAAGTCAAGGGGTCTGAATACTTTCCGAATGCACTGTATATTAGGAGAAGATCTAAAGATGAGTGGAACCAGATGTAGGAGCTCCACCCTCTCTCTGTGCAAGTTAAGGGCAGAATGTCTCCTTCCCTTCCAAAAATGTGAAAGTTGCTAACACCTGCGAAATCGTTATATGTCCAAATAACCAGTGACGGAAAACCCCCCAAAAACCGTAACTACTCCTGCTGTTACTCCACACATCCCATTCCTTCCTGTCAGATTCTACGATACCAGTTATGTTTATGTAGATCTGTCCACAAGAGATTCATGTAAAAACAAAGACTATGATATTTAGGTTGTTTGAGAGTCTGTGCTCAAAACACACACAACTGCATCCAAATATGCCCAGTTCATCTTCGCAAAAATACTTGGCAAGATGAACAGAACAGAAGACAACGTGCTTAGGGTCACAATAGGCCTTTTGTGTATTTTTAAATGAAGTAGCCTATATTTATCAGATAGGCAACTCATTTAGGATCCCAGAACCAAATTCTTGCATGAACACTGACCTCCGGCCTCCTAATTTATGTGTTCTCATCATATGGCCAAGTTGCAAAGTCAACATAAACCTTTCTTTATAAAGAAGAAAAACTTAATTTAAAATGAGGTCTTGCCATAAGGTTAGCAGTGTGGTTAAGGTTAGGTTTAAAACAGGAAGAGGAAGGTGAAGGAGAAGGCTGACTCCGCCCTAAAACATTTGTACGGAAGTCAATGAGAGATAGTTGAACTTGGTCAACATAAATGGTAATTGCGGCTTATTTGATTCAAATATACATTTTGTAATGCTTAGGTTATTGTGAATGTACTGATATATGTGCTAACACGTGGCATCTTGGCAACTTCGAGATTTTTTTTAAATATCAGAGTTGTGCCTGTTGTTCAGATGCAAATCTGACCTCTCATTGGCTAGACTTTTCCCACTTGCTCCCGCCTCTTCCCGCCTGCCTTTGCAGACATTTATTCCCATTGTTAGAGAAGACAGTCCAATATCGTGTCAATATAAAAGACAATCTTTGGTTTAAAATCTGAAATTGTCAAACTAGGTGGGGCTTCTAACTTTGCAATTTGCCCAGAAAGTGACACCCCCCTAATGGTTTCATTAAGGTTGATTCAGGGAGATTCTTTTTTATTTTTATTTTACTTTACTAGGCAAGTCAGTTAAGAACCAATTCTTATTTTCAATGACAGCCTAGGAACAGTGGGCTAACTGCCTTGTTCAGGATGACCGATTTTTACCTTGTCAGCTCGGGGATTCGATCTAGCAACCTTTCGGTTACTACCAGTCCAACGATCTAACCACTAGGCTACCTGCCACCCCAGAGAGACTTGTATTATTTAGAATCCTGTTAACAAAGAGTGGCCTTTCCTGTAGTGGCAGATTTCAGAGAATAATTCCTCAGGAATGACAACGCATTGGTCAACAACACTTTGCTAATGGTGGGCCTACCTGTATATACTTCTGTCTGCCGGTACGCGCACTGCAGTTACAACAACACACGTGAGCGCGCAGCAGGTCCAGATGTTGATGGCATAGGCGTCACATTCCCTTATCCGGCTGTCCAGACGCTGCCTGTCTGTAAAGTTATTAAAACGGTCGAAAACAGTCTATAGATGACACGCATACCTAATATTTCTTACCTTTTTCCATATAATGGGAATTCATAGTTCCATACGTTTCTGTTTGATTGTTCATGTGACCATTTGATATGTATGAGTTTAATTAAATTGAGACGGGGTCTTTCTGGCAGCACACGAGACAGCCAGGGTAACAGGTGTGTAGGACGCTATTTTATTACTTACCTGCCGCAGGTGACTATGGTAGAAGTCAAACAAACTAACTAACGAACTGAAGCGAAACAAGTCACAGTCGATAAAAGTAAGTATCCCAGTTTTTATATAACAATTTATCGCTCATAAAATGTGTTTTGTGGGGTTGGTATGCTGTCACAACTGTGTTTCCGGACTTCTACTGCCTCCCTCTCGTCGTTGTCTGTGGGAGAGAGAGAATGAGGCGACAGCACGCTCAGTTTGGCCAAACAACGATGAAAGTTTTAAAACTGTAGTTTGGCTATGATGGCTTTTCTCGCTTTTGTTGAGAATAATATGAAAAATGAAAATAATCTCTGTTTTATAAAACAGCAGTGTGAATGAACGAACAGGAGAGAAACAGAAAAGTCACGTGATTAGCAAACACGTTGAGGTATTTTATTCAATGAAGTAGGTTTTATATCAGACATTCAACAGACGTTATTAAATCTCTTGTCATAACGTGAGTATTGATTGTCATAAACGTCAAAACAAGTCGTACTTTGTCAAAACATTTCTTGCCTACCTAAAAATAATCAAATGTGACCGACCACCTCAATTTAGTCTTATGTAGCAACATTTGAGTGGTGTGTTTTTTGTTGTTGCGTTGTAAAGAATAAACTATCAAAATAAATAAAGTCGCACACTCCATGTGTAATCTCCCAGCAATTAATTGGTATTTACCAACGTTTCGGCATCACTGTGCCTTCTTCAGGGTAATGTGATGAATACTTGAACCATGTATTTTTTTATTAATTTGACTTTTATTTAACTAGGCAAGTCAGTTAAGAACAAATTCTTATTTTCAATGACGGCCTAGGAACAGTTATGTAGACAAACAGTGCAATTAGTGTAACCAATGACAATAGTGAGGGGTGTGTCATAATGATTTAAGTTAATTAGAATTAATGAAACTTTAAAAAATTGTATATGGCATATTAAATATATATTATGCTATTGTTATCATATAGAAACATTATGGAATATTGTATGTCATATTAGCATCAACATACATTATTTCGTATATCTTTTTTGTTACATGTATATCTTTTAGTTCAACCTTATATATATATATATGAGCATCATCAACAGGGGTAACATATTAGGTGTATGCTAATAATCTGTACAAATTATTTTTAAATATATAAGACTTGTTCATAAGAGTAAAGACTCACTGCTATAATAAATAAATACAATTGTATATCATACACTACATTGTCAAAGTAATTCTGCTTTAAAAGTGGATAAACCTGTAACTCCACTTTTGAGAAAATGGCCTTGAATGTTTTGGTACACCAACTGGAGAGCTCTTTGTCTATTCGGTGTCTCTACACCCGTTCGGTGTCTCTACACCCGTTCGGTGTCTCTACACCCGTTCGGTGTCTCTACACCCGTTCGGTGTCTCTACACCCGTTCGGTGTCTCTACACCCGTTGGGTGTCTCTACACCCGTTCGGTGTCTCTACCTCTACACCCGTTCGGTGTCTCTACACCCGTTCGGTGTCTCTACACCCGTTCGGTGTCTCTACACCCGTTCGGTGTCTCTACACCCGTTCGGTGTCTCTACCTCTACACCCGTTCGGTGTCTCTACACCCGTTCGGTGTCTCTACACCCGTTCGGTGTCTCTACACCCGTCTCTTAGCCCGTCTCTAAGGATTCACATCTGAGGCCATGTTCTAAACAATCAAAGCTTTCAAAACTAAAAGTAGTAGCCTACAATAAGGAAAATCTCCAGGTAAAAATACACTTTATCTAGTCCTTGGCCTATATCCCAATCTGACTTTGTTGCAGGTCATGTTCTTCACATTACCCTCTCTGGTAAACACACACTATATGTAATAAAATCAATGTTTATTCATCACAGCATACAGAGGGTGTAAACGGTACAGTGAAATGTTTACTTGCGTAGTAGCAATATTAAAAACAAAAATGTCCAGGTGTAAATATGTTATAGTTATTAGATGATTCTTACCCAGACACACTTGTTTAAATTGATGCGTCATGTGAAGGAAATGCTGTAACCACTCCCCAGCCACATCTAGCTAAGTGGACAGTATTCTCGAGACGTACACATGTTCATAAAATACAATAGATGGCTGTAATCACCCCCAGGCACATCATCTGGCTAACTTGATGGGTCATGTAATAATCTGGCCAAGTCTTCTGTTTTAGACATGTAGTTACCTAAACAATGAACCGGAATAATCCAAAATCTTACTACTACCAATACAAGCATAGTAATAGCTGTAGTATGGATCTGCAGGTAGCTAAGCAACAATGTTCAATGTTAGCGAGCTATGCAAATATGTCTCTATTTGAATAATATTACTACACAGATCATACATGTAATGTTAGCTAGCGAGCCAGCAAGCTAACATTCTTTAGCTAGCTAACAGTATGCTTTCACTTGCAATGAAAACTACTTTCAGATAAAATTAGAAACGTATAATACATGAAGATGTAGCTAGACTCTTACCCGTATACATAGAAGAATGCTTCACGACTGACTTGAACCATTTAACTCTGTTTTGATTGTAGCTACATGTTGTTTGGCCAGCGTTGTGTCAAGTCACTCCGGTTCACACTGACCGTGGCGTGTGCAGACAGTAGCCCATCACTTTTTCCAACTGATCTGTCGATAGCGCGTTTTAAATTCAGGGCTTCAATGTTGAGAAAAGTAGCAAAACTTTTGTAGTTCTCGATGGCTAACGTTAAATCTTTCAAAAACGGCCTGGTAGAAAGGACTTTCAACACATACTGAACAGCTCGTTATAGACCGAAGCATGCTACATGGGAGACCAATCCAAACTCATCTCCCGGCATGTCCAGCCCATCCATTTTCTCAGCCAATCATGGCTAGTGGGAAGGTTCCTGACTTTTTCCGTGGTTAAACCAACTATGCTCGTAATTTAACAATTTTATTTGTATTTACAGATGGAATACAAGTTTGTTATTAAGTTCACATGTTCCAGAAGTTACTTCTGCCAACAAAAAAAAAACATTTTGAAAAAACATCTGTTTACGCCTCTCCTGTGAAGTAGTGGCGTGCGACATACGTCTAGTCTCCTGAAACGATTCACAAGTCATATAAAAAGGCATTTAAATCTCTTGTTTTTAACTGTTGCGTTGATTGTCATCAGACCTGCTCAGGGTGAGATCAATCTGAGTCAGGCCTGTAGTCATAAAGCATCTGAGTAGGAGTGCTGATCTAGGATCAGGTCTCTCCTGTCCATGTGTTCTTCATCTAAAGAAAATACTACTCTATGCGCTTTCAAACACAGTTCTAATCATTTAGACTTATTTTTATCGTTCGGTTGGTTTCACATTGCCAAATGTCAAACTAACTAAAAGGCCTAAACAAAATCACGTTTGTGCTAGTCAATTGTTTATTGGACAAAATGCTAATGTTACATCCATTTTAGCAATCGAGTTCACGGACGTCGTGATTTGACCTTGTTTTTTCTGAGTTCCCAATTGTCTTGAAGGCACTATGACCATCAGATGCAGGTACCATTAGTCCAGTAAATTAAAAAAGCTAATTAGTTCAATTTATGCAAAGCTGTGCCTCTCACAAGTGCAACAGCAACTGATCTATTTTGTTATCAAAGCTAGATTCTTGAAGTCTAATATGGTCTGAGAAGAACAATATTGGCAGGCCAGGCATATAGCCAATATGCTGTTATAATGTATTAGGCCTACTGTACAAAAATCAATCCTACAGAATTGTTTCATTAGGTTTATGTAAAAAAAATGTTTTTATATATTAATGTAATTTTTTTTTTATATATATAATTTATTTATACAGCTAAGAAATTATTTATATATATATATATATTTCTGAGCAGTAGATCTTGGCTTTTTGACTGCGAAAGTGATCTTGAATGGCGCTGGAGGGGATGGCTGACGTTTTACAGGCTCCTAACCAATTGTGCTATTTTGGTTAGAGCGTTGGCCCAGTAACCAAAAGGTTGCTGGATCGAATCCCTGAGCTGACAAGGTAAAAATCCATTCCGCCCCTAAACAAGGCAAGTAACCCACTGTTCCCCGGTAGGCCGTCATTGTAAATAAGATATCTTTTTTTTACTGACTTGCCCAGTTAAATAAAAATGTTTCACAGAGTCGTGGCTGAACATCACGGGTAATAGTATACTGGGTTTTCCGTGCATCGACAGAACAGCTACGTCCGGTAAGACGAGGGGTGGGGGGTGTGTTTCTATTTGTCAATAACAGCTGGTGCACGATGTCGAAAATGTAAGGTCGTCTTGAGGTATTGCTCGCCTGAGGTAGAGTACCTCATGATAAGCTGTAGACCACACTATTTACCATGAGTTTTCATCTATGTTTTTCTTAGCCGTCTATTTACCACCACAAACCGACGCTGGCACAAAAACCGCACTCAACGAGCTGTATAAGACCATAAGCAAACAAGAAAATGCTCATCCAGAAGTGGTGCTCCTAGTGGCCGGGGTCTTTAATGCAGGCAAACTTAAATCCGTTTTACCTCAGTTCTACCAGCATCTCACATGTGCAACCAGAGGGGAGAAAAAACTGTAGACCACCTTTATTCCACACAGAGACTTGTACAAAGCTCTCCCTGCTACACTACAGGACTGTTATACTAGCACAGACTGGAATATGTTCCAGGATTCATACAATGGCATTGAGGAGTATACCACCTCAGTCATCATCATTGGCTTCATTAATATGTGCATCAATGACGTAGTCCCCACAGTGACCGTACGTACATATCCCAACCAGAAGCCATGGATTAAAGGCAACATCCGCACCGAGCTAAAGGCGGGAGCTGGCGCTTTCAAGGAGCGGGGCACTAATCCAGGCGTTTATAAGAAATCCCGCTTTGCCCTCAGACGAACCATCAAACAGGCAAAGTATCAATACAGGCCTAAGGTTGAATCCTGCTACACTGGCTCTGACACTGCTCGGGTGTGGCAGGGCTTGCAAACTATTAGACTACAAAGGGAAACTCAGCCGAGAGCTGCCCAGTGACGCGAGCCTACCAGACGTGCTGAATGCCTTTTTTACACACTGACACATGCATTAGAGCACCATGGCCCTGTAGCACTCGCGTCAATAGTCATGAAGTGCTTTGAAAGGCTGGTCATGGTTCACAACACCATCATCCCGGGAAATTGTAGACCCACTCCAATTCGCATACAACCCCAACCGATCCACAGATGATGCAATCTCTATTGCACTCCACACAGCCCTTTCACACCTGGACAAAATAAACATTTATGTGAGAATGCTGTTCATTGACTACAGCTCAGCGTTCAACACCATAGTGCCGTCAAAGCTCATCACTAAACTAGGGACCCTGGGACTAAACACCTCCCTCTGCAACTGGATCCTGGACTTCCTGATGGGCCGCCCCCAGATGGTAACATGGGACCCAAACCGGCTGTGCCATCGTGCATACATTTATTTTGCCCTCCCCACACCAAACGCGATCACGACACGCAGGTTAAAATATCAAAACAAACTCTGAACCAATTAAAATAATTTAGGGACAGGTCGAAAAGCATTAAACATTTATGGCACTTTAGCTAGTTAGCTTGCACTTGCTAGCTAATTTGTCCTATTTAGCTAGCTTGCTGTTGCTAGCTAATTTGTCCTGGGATATAAACATTGAGTTGTTATTTTACCTGAAATGCACAAGGTCCTCTACTACGCCAATTAATCCACACATAAAACAGCCAACCGACTCGTTTCTAGTCATCTGTTCCTTCCAGGCTTTTTCTTCTCTTGACTTTATATTGCGATTGGCAACTTTCATAAATTAGGTGCTTTACCGCCACTGACCTCATTCGTCTGTCAGTCACCCACGTGGGTATAACCAATGAGGGGATGGCACGTGGGTACCTGCTTCTATAAACAAATGAGATGGGAGAGGCAGGACTTGCAGCGTGAACTGCGTCAGAAATATAACTAATTTCTATTTTGGCCCTTGGCAACGCAGATGCTAGTTGGCGCGCATGATCAGTGTGGGTCCAATAATTGATTAACATAGATTTCTAAATTTATTTTGTAAAGCGCACGCGAAGCGAGCAGTGTAGTCAGCCAGTAAGGTTCGGCAACAACACATCTGCCACACTGATTCTCAACACTGTGGCCCCTCAGGCGTGCGTGCTTAACTCCTCTACTTGGCTGGTAACTGTTTGTAATGATTTGTCTGCTGGGCGATGTTCTCAGATAATCGCATGGTATGCTTTCGCTGTAAAGCCTTTTTGAAATCTGACACCGTGGTTAGATTAACAAGAAGTTAATCTTTAAACCGATGTATAACACTTGTATTTTTTTATGAGTATTTCTGTTTTTGAATTTGGCGCTCTGCAATTTCATTGGATGTTGGCCAGGTGTCGTCCCACACCCCCTAGAGAGGTTAACAGCCTCTACCCCCAAGTCATAAGACTGCTGAACAATTAATCACATGGCCACCCGGGCTATTTGCATTGACCCCACCCCCTTTGATTTTACATTACTCACTATTTATTATCTTAGTCACTTTACTCCTACCTACATGTACAAATTACCTCAACTAACCTGTACCCCACACATTGACCGGTACCCACTGTTTATAGCCTCACTATTGTTAGTTTTTGTTTAAATAAAACCACTTTTTCCATTTTAGTTTATTTAGTAAATATTTTCTTAACTGCATTGTTGGATAAGGGCTTGTAAGTAAGCATTTCACAGTAAAGTCTACACCTGTTTGTATTCGGTGCATGTGACAAATACAATTTTGATTTGACTCAAAGGTTGGTGACCACTGAATTACGTAATGGATCCTTGATCTGTACTATACAGAAATTAATAATTATTGATATGAATGTCTTCTCTTCGTGGTGATATCCTGAATAGATACCAAGTTAGAAATATTGCAATATCGTTCTTTAGCATATTTGGGTATTCTACACGCTGGCTATAGTAATTTAGCTCTGTCCCCGAACAAGACTACATTTGGTTAGTCTAGACCAAGTCTGAAACAATCATAGATGTCTGTTTGAACATTAGAGTTCAGTACAGTAGATGGTACCGTTTTCTAATCTGGTGTGCGGTACTGTACACTACTTTTCTTTACTGTCCAAACTTGTGAAATATATGGTATTCCGGTGTGGGTTTGTGCTCAGTGGTTGATGTGATGTCTAAATGTGTTGAAATTGAGCGCCGGTGCATCCTGTTTCCATTGATCTTCCCTGATATTTCTACAACTTGATTGGATAAGATTTGAAATGGCACACACCTGTCTGATGTCCCACAGTTGACCGTGTATGTCAGAGTAAAAACCAAGCCATGAGGTGGAAGGAATTGACCGTAGAGCTCCGAGACAGGATTGTGTCGAGGCACAGATCTGGGGAAGGGTACCAAAACATTTCTGCACCATTTGAAGGTCCCCAAGAACACGGTGGCCTCCATCATTCTTAAATGGAACAATTTTGGAACCACCAAGACTCATCCTAGAGCTGGCCGCCTGACCAATCTGGGGAGAAGGGCCTTGGTCAGGGAGGTGACTAAGAACCTGATGGTCACTCTGAAAGAGCTCCAGAGTTCATCTGTGGAGATGGGAGAACCTTCCAGAAAGACAACCATCTCTGCAGAAGTCCGCCAATCAGGCCTTTATGGTAGAGTGGCCAGACAGAAGCCACTCCTCAGTAAAAGGCACATGACAGCCCGCTTGGAGTTTGCCAAAAGGCACCTAAAGACTCGCAGACCAAGATTGTCTGGTCTAATGAAACAAAGATCAAACTCTTTGGCCTGAATGCCAAGCGTCGCGTCTGGAGGAAACCTGGGAACATCGCTACGGTGAAGCATGGTGGTGGCTGCATCATGCTGTGGAGATGTTTTTCAGTGGCATGGACTGGGACACTAGTCAGGATCGAGGCAAAGATGAACGGAACAAAGTACAGAGAGATCCTTGATGAGAGCCTGGACTTGAACCCGATCTAACATCTCTGGAGAGACCTGAAAATAACTATGCTGCAACTCTCACCATCCAACCTGACAGAGCTTGAGAGGATCTGCAGAGAAGGGGAAAATATCCCCAAATAAAGGTGTGCCAAGCTTGTAGCATCATACCCAAGAACACTCCAGGCTGTAATCGCTGCCAAAAGTGCTTCAACAAAGTACTGAGTAAAGGGTCTGAATACTTACAGAAATATCACATTTACATATCTTAATAAATTATCTACAATTTCAGAAGAAAAAAAAATATGTATTTTGCGTCATCATCATGGTGTGTCATTTGAGTGAAAAAAATGTATACAAACAATGATTCCATTTTAGAATAAGTTGTTACGTGAGAAAGTCTGAAGACTTTTTCTGAATGGCTTTGTCTAAGACCAATTTTCCATCTGTTTGATCAGAAATCAAAGCTTTTGCTCTGTTCTTATTTACAATAAAAGTGACTCCAAAATGACACCATACATTATTTACTATTCATTTCTATTGGGCACAAAATAATCTGAAACACAAAACAAACAGTAAATGCATCTAACAAGTTTAGTGTCCTAATCTTGATGTAGTCCTAGCAAGCAATGACTATGGGACCAAATACTAAACTTTCATTTTTTTACCACTTTTAATACACAAGTGAATTTGTTCCGATACTTTTGGTCTCCTAAAATGGGGGGACTATGTATATAAAGTGCTGTAATTTCTTAACAGTTCACCTGATATGGATAAGAAATACCCTCAAATGAAGGCTGACAGTCTGCACTTTAACTGTTTTATTTCAGTCATTGTATGATTTCAGCAACAACACATCTGTCACTGTCCCAATACTTTTGGAGCTCACTGTATGATAGGCCCTGTTTCTTCTTATAACGTCCTAAACAGTTAGTAGGGTATGTGTTAGTCAACTTGTATATCTAATTATAGATGCCGCTTCTCTTCTGTGATAAACTAACGTAAACGAAACACCTGAAACTAGATCATCTACATACTGGTCTTGACAAGAAGAGAAAATAACTTTTGTGAGGCTCCCCTCTGCACTGTTCATAACAGAGTAAATGTGGAGGAGGAGTTAAGAATGTATGTCGCCTTGGTAACGTCCAAAAGCACACGTCACAGGAACTCTTTACATTTCCCCTGAAAAACCGGAACATCTGGTTGTTGGACTTGGCAGAGTCTGTCATTACTTGTTGCCCTACTAGAAGACTAAAATAAACCAGAAAATATGTTGTACATTGACAGATTGAAGCATTCAATCAAGTTGCCAATGACATCAGTAAAGTTTTCATCTGCTTCTGGATCGCAGCAAAGATGTTTAGGGATCAGGGAGAAAAAATGCAATAACTCAAGACAAAGAAACAGGAAGGATTTTATTTCAAAATGTTCTAATCGGTTTGTCTGGTTTTAAGCGGCATATAAAGCTGTGAAAAATGACCCATGTTTCTGATAAGATTTTGGCTTTTATGTCAATCTTATGTTGAAGTACAATCAGCTGATATAGATTACCATAATATATTGTGTCTGGTTGCTAAAATTCTACACTGTTTGCTCAATTTCAGTTTATGAGAAAACGAGCACTGTGTGTGTGTGTTGACGACAACCATCTTTAGGAGGTAGATCAGCTTTTAATATTGCCGATTTGATGGAAGCTACAATGTAAATATATTTTTCCCTATCCTCCACTAATTGGAGTAAACTATTGGACAACTCTTAAGCTTCTACTTCCTGCTTATACACTGTATACATTTTATGGACACAATCTATTTTACAATTTATCTTTTATTTTTTCATCCTTTAGCTCCCCTCCTCCCATCTATTTCTGAAGACCATCCAGTTTCTATTCTGCCATATTTTGAACTGTGCTGTTCCACAAATGTTCTGAACTTTCGCAAGCCACTTGTAGGATTTCACCCCCTTGGCATTTTTTTCCTATTTTGTTGTCTTTACAACCTGGAATTCAAATATAATTTTTTTTTTTTTTGGGGGGGGTTGTATCATTTGATTTACACAACATTCCTACCACTTTGAAGATGCAAAATCATTTTTTTTCTTGTGAAACAAACAAGAAATAAAACCAAAAAAACAGAACTTGAGCATGCATAACTATTCACCCCCCCAAAGTCAATACTTTGTAAAGGCACCTTTTGCAGCAATTACAGCTGCAAGTCTCTTGGGGTATGTCTCTAAGCTTGGCACATCTAGCCACTGGAATTTTTGCCCATTCTTCAAGGCAAAACTGTTCCCGCTGCTTCAAGTTGGATGGGTTCCGCAGGTGTACAGCAATCTTTAAGTCATACCACAGATTCTCAATTGGATTGAGGTCTGGGCTTTGACTAGGCCATTCCAAGACATTTAAATGTTTCCCCTTAAACCACTCGAGTGTTGCTTCAGCGGTATCCTTAGGGTCATTGTCCTGCTGGAAGGTAAACCTCTGTCCCGGTCTTAAGTCTCTGGAAGACTGAAACAGGTTTCCCTCGAATTTCCCTGTATTTAGCGCCATCCATCATTCTGACCAGTATCCCAATCACTGCCGATGGAAAAGCATCGGGGATGATGTTCTCGGGGTGATGAGAGGTGTTGGGTTTGCATCAGACATAGCGTTTCCCTTGATGACCAAAAAGCTACATTTTAGTCTCATCTGACCAGAGTACCTTACATATGTTTGGGGAGTTTCCCACATGCCTTTTGGTGAACACCAAACGTGTTTGCTTATTTTTTTCTTCTTCTGGCCACTCTTCAGTAGAGCCCAGCTCTGTGGAGTATATGGCTTAGTGGTCCTATGGATAGATACTCCAATCTCCACTGTGGAGCTTTGCAGCTCTTTGGTCTCTTTGTTGCCTCTTTTTAATGCCCCCCTTTGCCTGGTCTGTGTGTGTTGGTGGGCGGCCCTCTCTTGGCAGGTTTGTTGTGGTGCCATATTCTTTCCGTTTTTTTAATAATGGATTTAATGGTCCGTGGGAAGTTAAAAGTTGTTTTTATTGTTATTGTTGTACTTCTCCACAACTTTGTCCCTGACCTGTTTGGAGAGCTCCTTGGTCTTCATAGTACCGCTTGCTTGGTGGCGCTTGCGTAGTGGTGTTGCAGACTGTGGGACCTTTCAGAACTGTGTGTGTGTGTACTGAGAACTAATTATGTGACTTCTGAAGGTAATTGGTTGCACCAGATCTTATTTAGGGGGTGAATACATATGCACGCACCACTTTCCATTTTTTATTTTTTATTTTTTTAAACAAGTTTTTTTTTTTCACTTCACCAATATGTCCATTACATGACATCCAAATAAAAATCAATTTAAATTACAGGTTGTAATGCAACAAAATACAAAAACGCCTAGGGGGGGAATACTTTTGCAAGGCAATGTATATACACATTTTACGGACCCAGTATATATTTTTTTATTAGTTGTCTTGATGTTTTTAGTCCCACCTTTTCAGCCCCACACAACCCCCTCCCATAACTCTGAACACCATCCAGTTTTAATTTCTATTTGCCATATTTTTCAACTGTGATGTTTCACAGAAGTTCTGAACCTTTCTATTCTCATTTTCTACGGCTTGTAAATACAATTTTCTTTGCCAAAAGTACCAATCAAAAGTTTGGACACCTTCTCATTCAAGGGTTTTTCTTTATTTTTTGACTATTTTCTTCATTGTAGAATAATAGTGAAGGCATCAAAACTATGAAATGACACATATGGAAACATGTAGTAGCCAGAATATATATATATATATATTTGAGATTCTTCAAAGTAGCCACCCTTTGCCTTGACAGCTTTGCACACTCTTGGCCGTCTCTCAACCAGCTTCATGAGGTAGTTACCTGGAATGCATTTCAATTAACAGGTGTGCCTGAAGAGTTAATTTGTGGAGTTTAATTTCCGTCGTAATGCGTTTGAGTGACTCAGTCGTGTTGTAGGGGTGGTATCACCTTATTTGGTAAAAGACCAAGTCCATATTATGGCAAAAAACGCTCAAATAAGCAAAGAGAAATGACAGTCAATGCAGAATATTTCAAGAACTTTGAACGTTTCTTCAAGTGCAGTTGCAAATACCATCAAGGGCTATGATGAAACTGTCTCTCATGAGAACCACCACAGGAAAGGAAGACCCAGAGTTACCTCTGCTGCAGAGAATAAGTTCATTAGAGTTACCAGCCTCCATAAATCGGTAATCAACTGCACATCAGATTGCAGCCTAAATAAATGCTTCAGTTCTTGTAACATACATCTATCTCAACATCAGCTGTTCAGGGGAGACTGCATGAATCGGGCCTTCCGGGTTGAATTTCTGCAAAGAAACCACTACTAAAGGACACTAATAATAAAGACTTGCTTCGGCCAAGAAACACAAGCAATGGATATTAGACCGGTGGAAATATGTCCTTTTTGGTCTGAACCTTGAGTCCAAATTTGAGATTTTTGGTTCCAACCGCCGTGTTGCCAAGAACCTTGCCCTCATCCAGGCCAAGGTGGCGAGACACGGTAGTGATGACACCATAGGCCTTGTTGATCTCTGCACCAGACAGTGTGCTCTTGCCAGCATACTTGGGGTCCAACATGTACGCTGCGGCGTGTATGGGCTTCAGGCAGAAGTCTTCACGCTTTTTGATGTATTTCAGAACTGCAGTTTCCTCTGCTTGGAGCAACAGTGAAGTGGGCAGGGCAGTACGGATTTCTTCTCCTACATCTGCAAGCAGAGTGAACATCAGACAGGATGGCATTGTCTCCCTCAATCTGTGCAATGGCTACTGCAATAGGTTTTAGGAGTTTCAGGCTGCTTACCACTCTCTCCCAAAATACATCATCCAGGATCCTCTTGATGTCGGACTGTGATATGGCCATTTCTTGGAGAGACTCCTTCCCCTCCAGGAGACTGTCAAACCTGATGACAACACCACCCCAATGGGTGTTGCTGGGCTGCTTCAATGTGGTGCTCTTATTCTTCTCACTTTGCTTGATGAGGTAGATTGCTGCTATAACTTGATGACCCTTCACATACCTAACAATTTCCTTGGCTCTCTTGTAGAGTGTATCATTTATTTTCAGTGCCATGATGTCCTTGATGCGCAGATTAAATGCATGAGCAGCACAGCCAATGGGTGTGATGTGAGGGTAGGACTCCTCCACTTTAGACCAAGCAGCCGTCGTGTTTGCAGCCTTGTCTGTCAGCAGTGCAAATACCTTCTGTGGTCCAAGGTCATTGATGACTGCCTTCAGCTCATCTGCAATGTAGAGACCGGTATGTCTGTTGTCCCTTGTGTCTGTGGTCTTGTAGAATACTGGTTGAGGGGTGGAGATGTAGTTAATTATTCCTTGCCCACGAACATTCGACCACCCATCAGAGATGATTGCAATACAGTCTGCTTTCTCTATGATTTGCTTGACCTTCACTTGGACTCTGAACTCTGCATCCTGCAAATGAGTAGATAAATCATGTCTGGTTGGAGGGGTGTATGCTGGGCGACGAACATTCAGAAATCTCTTCCAATACACATTGCCTGTGAGCATCAGAGGTGAACCAGTTAAATAAACAGCTTGAGCAAGACATTCATCAGCATTTCTCTGACTACATTCCTCCATTGAGTCAAAAACAACTTGGACTTCGCATAGTTCGCAACGAGCCAGGCGGCCCAAACTGCTGCATATACCCTGACTCTGCTTGCACAGAATGCAAGAGAAGTGACACAATTTCCCTAGTTAATATTGCCTGCTAACATGAATTGATTTTAACTAAATATGCATGTTTAAAAATATATACTTGTGTATTGATTTTTAAGAAAGGCATTGATGTTTATGGTTAGGTACATTGGTGCAACGGCAGTGCTTTTTTTCGCGAATGCACTTAAATCGTTACCCGTTTGGCGAAGTAGGCTGTGATTCGATGATAAATTAACAGGCACCATATTGATTATACGCAATGCAGTACAAGCTAGATAAACTATCAACCATGTGTAGTTAACGAGTGATTTATGTTAAGATTCATTGTTTTTTATAAAATACGTTTTTAATGCCAGCTAGCAACTTACCTTGGCTGCGTGCAGCACTCGCGTAACAAGGTGGTCAGCCTGCCACATCGTCTCCTCGTGGAGTGCTATATAATCGGCGTCCAAAAATGACGATTACCGATTTTTGTTATGAAAACTTCGGCCCTAATTAATCAACCATTCCCGATTTATTGATTTTTATTTTTTTAATCGGTCAACCTCTAAGCTGTTAGTGTCTTAACGACCGTTCCACAGGTGCATGTTCATTCATTTATGGTTCATTGAACAAGCATGGGAAACAGCTTTTAAGCCCTTTACAATGAAGATCTGTGAAGTTATTTGGATTTTTACGAATTATCTTTGAAAGACAGGGTCCTGAAAAAAGGGACCTTTCTTTTTTTGCTGACTGTCATATGAAATATATTCACCCCAACCAGTATTGTAATCAAAACGTATCATAAAGTATGTATTCCTTGGCTCAGACAGTGTAGTAGTGTGGGCTCAATAGCATCTCATTAGTGTGCAAGGTCTTGAGAATCAGCTCTACATGTGATGGAAGAGTGCACTGCACATGTGATCTAAGAATGCACTGTGCATGCAAAGGGTTGCAATTCCATTGAATTGGGGATAGTTTAACCAAAATATGCCACAAAACCTAGGCCTTATGTGTATCCCACAAAAAAGCTAATTGGAAAAAAATGTATTTAAGCAAAATTCCCCAATAATCCAGGGCGTTACTTTCCATGGAAAAATACCGGGAAGTTTCCGACCCTTTGCAACCCTACTGCAGAAGTTAATATTGTGTGTGTGGTAGGTTATAGACAGTCAGTGTCCGTATTTCACTTTTCCATTTAACCCATCTGAACTGTACAATGACCTTGATGTGCCATTTTTTTTAAATCCCATCTTGTGACTATCGAATTTGTATAGCGGCTCACAATCACACTAAATATATTTCTCAAACAATAGGCCTCTATTCTGACTCTCCCTTCTATTTATTTTCTGTTATTGAAATAAAATCCTACATTGTCCTTTTTTTGCCTCCAGGATTGAAAGCATTTGGCGTGTATTTGACGAGCGTACAGTTGGGCCCTCAAGCTTCGGCTTATGCACTAACACCAGATCAAATAACTCCATTTAATATAATGGAAGGAAAAACCTCATGAATTCCACAATAATTATACATGAATGGATTTTCACAGCATTTTTTTTCTCTTTGTTCAACCCGCCCGTCACCCACCTGCCCTTCATCCTCACAATATTTCATGACCCAAACCCAGCCGACCGTGGATATAACGGCGTGATGCGTGTGTGATGGAGGGTTAACGCTTCACCTTATGGCTCAGTTGGTTGCAACACCAGGGTTGTCGGTTCAATTCCCAGTATGGGGGGGGGGGAACTATTTAAATGTATGCACTATAACTGTAAGTCGCTTCTGGATAAGAGCGTCTGCTAAATGACTAAAATGTACCCTGAAAGACTACCCTCCAGCTTTTGCCGTAGGTCTTCGGGAGCACAGGTTTGGCCACCCCTGGAGTCCCTAACATAATCGGTCACATGTCTTTTTATAGCCATTCAGTGACCCAGATAGGAATGTATTATGTTTTTGTTTTTTTGATGTACCAGACAACAAGTTCAGTGTCACAAACTAAAACCCATGATCCACAGAGTTCATTTTGAATGTTTTGTGCGTGTTTGGTCACGCATGCGTGTGCTCATGTGCGTTTGTGCGTGTGCGCAGCCCAGGGCCTTCTGTAACACCACACAGCACTGCGGCCAGAGAGAAAGAGGGCGTAGTCAGCTGATGTTGGGGCCATGGGATAACTGAGTGGGGTCCTTCTTCAGCACTGAGCGGTGTCCACAGCACTGAGAGGTGTCCACAGCTCTGCCTGACTTGTAATGTATTCATATTGTTCTGACATGAGCCACAGGTGACACATTAAACAGTGTTTAACAGCAGACAGTATCGGTGGCAGGAAGCATAAACACACCCTCCGGTGTGAGATGTTTGATCCAGAAGACTGTCTATACTTGGACAAGGGATGAACATCAGTGAACACACCTGTGTGTGTGTCCTGTGGGATGCTGGTCCATTAGGCTGAGATGCTGCATGACACATTTTAGTACATCACAATGTACTAATTTATACCCACATGAACATTCCTTACCCGGCCTACGGATACTCCTGACCCTCCAAGATTCCCTCGTGTCTCGGTGTGTGTGTGTGTAAATACGCTCGAGGGCATGTGAATGAGCTGTTCTTGAAAGACATCACAAGATGGATGATTCTTCGTTCACTCTGCACTCACCAGCTGGTATTCATGTTATTGTTGTTCCCCCCCCCCCCCCCCATTCCTCTGCTAATAGAACAATGCTTATAAGTCACCTTGTAGTTCATGTGACAACAGACCCCAGGACAGGTAGGCTAGAGTACCGAGTACTATTCCCAAAGGACAGGGGGGCTGTCCTGCTATCAACTGACTCTGGTAGGGGGGGGGGGTGTCCTGCTTTCAACTGACTCTGGTAGGGGGGAGGGCTGTCCTGCTATCAACTGACTCTGGTAGGGGGGGGGGGGGGGGGGGGCTGTCCTGCTATCAACTGACTCTGGTAGGGGGGGGGGGGGCTGTCCTGCTATCAACTGACTCTGGTAGGGGGGGGAACTGTCCTGCTATCAACTGACTCTGGTAGGGGGGGAAGCTGTCCTGCTATCAACTGACTCTGGTGGGGGGGAAGCTGTCCTGCTTTCAACTGACTCTGGTAGTGGGGGCGGGGCTGTCCTGCTTTCAACTGACTCTGGTAGTGGGGGCGGGGCTGTCCTGCTTTCAACTGACTCTGGTAGTGGGGGCGGGGCTGTCCTGCTTTCAACTGACTCTGGTAGGGGGGGGGGGGGGGGCTGTCCTGCTATCAACTGACTCTGGTACAGGGGTACAATTGGCCCAGCATCGTCCGGGCCGTCATTGTAAATAAGAATTCAACAAATTCCTGTTAACTGACTTGCCTAGTTAAATAAAGATTACACACACCACTGACCAAAAAGTTATTTTGTTGGAATTTACGCATGTCCCCATTAGCAGTAAAACATAGTCATACCTTTTTCTTTCACTTACTTGCTGTGCTGTTTTGTTCAGTTAATTAGTTTCATTCTCAACCAGGATTTCTACGGAACGCCGTTTGGGTCTATGCGTGTCAAATAAGCTTGTTGACCAATCAGGACCTGAATATGACTGCACGTCACATAATTTAACGCGTTCATTCATTTTTTTACGTAGTTATTACACATTGATTACACGTATTTCATGTCACAACGATTAATCGATACGTATGCTATGATGCTGGTAAAGTTGTCTCGCACCTGCAGTGCTGGTCATAAAACTTACAAAAGTACTCAAGGCTGTGACCAAGCGATTTGGTGGCATTCTCTCTGAGGCTCTTTACTGTGTCGCTCGCCACCATGCTCGATGCTAGGTACAAGGACCGCTACTTAGACAAACAGGGTTTACGTGAAATGTTACATACACAGCTGTACAAGATGGAAATGGACAGTAACCGTCCACACCGAGGAAGAGATGCCACAGACAGAGCTGAAACTTCACTGCTTGACATGTATGATCAAATCCTGGTTGAGAATGAAACGACTGAACAAAGGAAACAGCACAGCAAATAAGTGAAATAAATAGGTTTTGATTATGTTTTACTAGTAATGGGGACATGTGTAAATGCCAACAGTAACTTTTTTGGTGTTTGTGTGTGAGCTTTTTATTTAACTAGGCAAGTCAGTTGAGAACATTCTTAATTACAATGACGGCCTACCCCGGCCAAACCCGGACGGCATTGGCCCAATTGTGCGCCGCCCTATGCGACTCCCAATCACGGCCGGATGTGATACAGCCTGGATTGTAACCAGGGACTGTAGTGATACCTCTTGCACTGAGATGCAGTGCGTTAGACCAGTGTGTGTGTGTGTGTGTGTGTGAACTATTTAACTGTACTAGTATGCTTAAGTCTGCTTTATATGGTGATTGTTTTTTGGCAAGGAAAATATCAGTATCGGACAAAAATGTCTCAACGGTGCATCCCTAGTATAATCTTTGCCAAGGTGCATAGAAGCTGTTCTGGCCCATGTTGTATTTACCAGTTACCTGTTAATCCTGTCCAGGAAGTCCACAGGCATAGAAGCTGTTCTGGCCCATGTTGTATTTACCAGTTAGCTGTATATCCTGTCCAGGAAGTCCACAGGCGTAGAAGCTGTTCTGGCCCATGTTGTATTTACCAGTGACCTGTATATCCTGTCCAGGAAGTCCACAGGCACAGAAGCTGTTCTGGCCCATGTTGTATTTACCAGTGACCTGTATATCCTGTCCAGGAAGTCCACAGGCATAGAAGCTGTTCTGGCCCATGTTGTATTTACCAGTTAGCTGTATATCCTGTCCAGGAAGTCCACAGGTGTAGAGCTGATGAAACTGTGGGTTTGCGCATAACCATTCAAAAATAATCTCAGGGAATTTCATCTGCGGGTCTGACGCCCCCCTCGCTCTGGAAGTGTAATCTCGCCAGACGTCAGAAGTGTCCACTTTATTTGAGGGGTTAGGGTGTGTCAAGTGTTGCTCTTTAAGAGGTTGTCATTAAGCAGGAATGTGTCTGTCTACACGGCAGGTATGACCAGTATTAGCAAACCGGAGAGACTGCATTAAAGCGAACACTGTCATACACACATTCGCTCTCTCACACACACACACACCCCTCTATTGAATTGGGTGATTGAGCAGCATGTTAATGTGGTGATTCAGAGCAATATGAAATCAACTGATCTTGTCTGCACCAGGCCAGGGAGTGGCTCCCAGATTACACCTAATATAACACTGGACAGGTTAGATCAGTCCTCTCCCAACTTGTTTCCTGGAGAGCCTCCTGTTTTTTTTCTCTCTAATTACAGTTGTAACTAACCTTATTCAGCTTATCAACCAGCTAATTATTTGAATCCAGTGCACTAGATCAGGCTTGGAGTGAAAAACCTACAGGAGGGTAACTCTCTCCAGGAACAGGGTTGGAGTGAACCAACAGGAGGGGAAACTCTCCAGGAGCATCCCCATATAGGTCACTGGTGCAGAACCAAAAAGTTGTCCTCTTTCTCTCTCCCCTCTGTCCTCATCCACTCCCCTTCATGGATCTGAGATGACTCTGCACAGTTCAATATAGCTTCTACCATACTGCTTTCACCTGTTCAATCATAGCAGACCTGTGAAGTAGGCTGGAGCGCAGAAGGGGCCAGTTAAAAACAACAATAATAATAATGGAATGCAGCCCTCCCTAGGTCTAAGGAACAAGCTGGAACAGTCACGGAGTTCGAGAACCGTTCCGTTGTCTAAACCGTCTCCTGAGTTGTTACAAGCATAACGTGTCCTGATATAGCCTCCTGTCATGTGTGTATCTCTATTGTGTTAGTTATTACGGTGATGTCATCAGATTGGTATGTAGCTACAGCGTCGTGAAAGAATAGGCGTCACGTCGGCCCTGTTTTGGTTGATTTTCCTCCATGCTGTAATTCCATGGTAATACTGGAGAAATCTGGTTTGGTTCAGCTGCTCTGACTCCACCTCTGAAACTGGTGCCGACACTGGCAACCGTTACCAACAGCAGCTAAGGTGATCTGGCTGTTTTTAGAGTATTTTGTTAGGATCCCCATTTAGCTGTTGCTCATGCAGCTCTTCAGCTACTCATCCAGAGGTAGTAGCACAGAGTTTCTAACCCCAGAGGTGCAACATCGCCAGACTTCCACGAACGCTTGCGAAGCAGACCAGGATTTGGGTTTTGAGAAATCAGTGAATAACCCAATCCTGTCCAACATGAAGTCTGATTGTGTGTGTTGACAGTGAATAACCCAATCCCGTCCAACATGAAGTCCGAGGCGAAGAAAGCTGCCAAGATCCTCAGAGAGTTTACTGATATCTCCAACGGCACTGGTGCTGACAAACTCATCCCAGGTATGTGAATGTGTGCGGGGTGGGTGTGTGTTCCTGTTGTCCATCTCTGAGTGTGCTTGTTTTCATCCTGCCCTTACTCTCATCTCTGACTCATACCTATTCATTTCTATCATTCTCAGCATGGCTTTATGGTGACGTCATCAGGGTTTTGTCAGGTCGACTCAACAGCCTTGGTTTCTCAAATTACTGCCTCGCCTGGTTCACCAACTACTTCTGAGTTGTCTGGACCTCTGGCAGTCTCTTTTGGGGGTGCCACAGGGTTCAATTCTCGGGCCGATTCTACCTTGTATACACCAATGACGTCGCTCTTGCTGCTGGTGATTCTCTGATCCACCTCTACGCAGACGACACCATTCTGTATACATCTGGCCCTTATTTGGACACTGATTAAAAAAAATCCAAACGAGCTTCAACGCTAGTTGAATGCTAGTACAATTAAGTGCTTGCTCTTCAACTGATTGCTGCCTGCACCCTCCTGCCCGACTAGCATCACTACTCTGGATGGTTCTGACCTAGAATATGTGGACAACTACAAATACCTAGGTGTCTGGTTACACTGTAAACTTTCCTTTCAGACTGATATTAAGCATTTCCAATTCAAAATTAAATCTAGAATTGGCTTCCTGTTTCGCAACAAAGCCTCCTTCACTCATGCTGCCAAACATACCCTCGTAAAACTGAATATCCTACCGATCCTTGACTTCGGCGATGTCATTTACAAAATAGCCTCCAATACCCTACTCAATAAATTGGATGCAGTCTATCACAGTGCCATCCGTTTTGTCATCAAAGCCCCATATACTACCCACCACTGCGACCTGTATGCTCTTGTTGGCTGGCCCTCACTACATATTTGTTGCCAAACCCACTGGCTCCAGGTCATCTATGAGTCTTTGCTAGGTAAAGCCCCGCCTTATGTCAGCTCACTGGTCACCATAGCAACACCCACCCGCAGCACGTGCTCCAGCAGGTATATCTCACTGGTCACCCCCAAAGCCAACTATTCTTTGGGCCGCCTTACCTTCCAGTTCTCTGCTCCCAACAAATTGCAAAAATCCCTGAAGCTGTTGTTTTATCTCCCCCTCTAACTTTAACTTTAAGCATCAGCTGTCAGAGCAGCTTACCGATCACTTACCGATCACTGTACTTGTACACAGCCCCTCTGTAAATAGCCCACCCAACTACCTCATCCCCATTTTATTACTTACCCACTTGCTCTCTTGCACCCCAGTATCTCTACTTGCAAATCTATCACTCCAGTGTTGTAAATATTTATTCTCTATGGCCTATTTATTGCCATACCTCCCTACTCTTCTACATTTGCACACACTGTACATAGATTTTTTCTATTGTGTAATTGACTGTATCTGTTTTTGTCGCACTGCTTTGCTTTAACTTGGCCAGGTCGCAGTTGTAAATGAGAACTTGTTCTCATCTGGCCTACCTGGTTAAATAAAGGTGAAAAAAAAAATGTCTTTATGGTGACGTCATCAGGGTTTTGTCAGGTGACAGTCCTCCTTTCCGGATATGGCAGGAAATTGTGTCATAGCATGCTAGCAGGACCTGCTAATCATTGTGTGTTTTCCCTCCAGCCAATATATTAGCCAAGTGTCAGGGCCTGGCCATCATCACAGTGATCAAGGCAGGCTTCATGATCACAGCTCGAGGCGGCAGCGGTATAGTCATCGCTAGACTGGCTGACGGACGTAAGTTCACTACCACACACACACACTGTATGGTCATCGCCAGGACATATATATATATATATTCACTACGTCCCCCCTCTCACTAGGTTGGTCTGCTCCCTCTGCCATTGGTATAGCTGGTCTGGGCGGTGGCTTTGAGATTGGAGTTGAGGTAGGTTGACCACCAGAGACACACGAGGGATCCAGCCTAACATTTTCCCTTGGTCTCCTCATGGGCTAAAAAAACATGTGTACAGTGTCACACAATAGAAAACACGAGTAATTCACTAAGCTCTATTAAGAGGTGTGACGACTGAGATGGTAAATAAGTTCATCCAGACATTTTGTTTTGACAATTTAACCTTTTTTTTTTTTTTTATTATTCTCTCATTTTCGTGGTATTCAATTGGTAGTTACGGTCCTGTCACATCGCTGCAACTCTCGTACGGACTCGGGAGAGGCAAAGGTCAAGAGCTGTGCGTCTTCCCGAAACACAACCCAGCCAAGCCGCACTGCTTCTTGACACAACGCCCGCTTAACCCGGAAGCCAGCCACACCAACGTGTCGGAGTGCGTGATGGGACGAGAACATTCCTGCCGGCGAAACCCTCCCCTAACCCGGACGACGCTGGGCCATTTGTGCGCTGCCCCATGGGTGTCCTGGTCGCGGCCGGCTGCGACAGAGCCTGGACTCGAACCAGGTTCTCTAGTGGCACAGTTAGCACTGCGATGCAGTGCCTTAGACCACTGCGCCACTCAGGTGGCCCGAACATGTGCGTTTTTTGGGGGGGTTAATTTACTGTCAAGCCTCCAGAATTTTCTGTTTTTCTGGGGGTTTCAACAGAGATTATAGGCTTAATTACCTATGCATATATTTTGTCCAGGTGTGTGAGCCTTGCTCATTCCAGTAGACACTTTTTTTATTACAGAAATCATGAGGATAATGCACTTTTTACTGACCAAATTCATGGTCTTATTTGCACCAGGTGGAATGTACAGATAGCACCAGTGCGACCAATACATTTATTTTCTTTGCCCACACAGCCAAGTCAAAGCAAAATACAACGGTCTGGTTTTCCAGCAATCACAGTTGGAGGATTCCCAATATCCTCCTTATTCTGTGACCATAAATACTGTTTTATTGGGGAAGTTTGTCAAAATGAGTCAATTATTTACATTTGTGTTATCGAGTACATGTGTCAATATAGTTTCATTGATTGTTGACGTGAACTTCACAACTAAAACAGGATATATTATCTTAATGTTACACAAGCAGGAAGTCAGCTGTAGTTCACTTCTTCCCACAGTGAGCGCTGACTCAGGATCTCAGAGTTTGTTCTCAAGACATCGGAGTGAAATAAAGGATGTTCGGATTTATTCAATTTTGAGAAAGTTACCAACATTTTACACCCCAGGCGCCCTGTTCCATCCAGACCCTTATCGCGGCTGACTCCAGACGCCCTGTTCCATCCAGACCCTTATCGCGGCTGACTCCAGACGCCGTGTTCCATCCAGACCCTTATCGCGGCTGACTCCAGACGCCGTGTTCCATCCAGACCCTTATCGCGGCTGACTCCAGACGCCGTGTTCCATCCCTTACAGGGATTTAAGATTTTGTTTCTGCCGGGGGAATGAACTTGTCAGTAGAAATACAGTACATTCGGAAAGTTTTAAGACCCCTTGACTTTTTCAACATTTTGTTACAGTATGTTACAGCCTTATTCTAAAATTGATTTAAATATTTTTTTTCCCTCATCAATTTACACACATTACCCCCATAATGACATAGCAAAAACAGGTTTTTAGTCATTTTTGCAAATTTATATAAAAAATATTTAAAAAATACATTCACACTTACATAAGTATTCAGACCCTTTACTCAGTACTTTGTTGAAGCACCTTTGGCAGCGATTACATTTACATTTACATTTAAGTCATTTAGCAGACGCTCTTATCCAGAGCGACTTACAAATTGGTGCATTCACCTTATGATATCCAGTGGAACAACCACTTTACAATAGTGCATCTAACTCTTTTAAGGGGGGGGGGTTAGAAGGATTACTTTATCCTATCCTAGGTATTCCTTAAAGAGGTGGGGTTTCAGGTGTCTCCGGAAGGTGGTGATTGACTCCGCTGACCTGGCGTCGTGAGGGAGTTTGTTCCACCATTGGGGTGCCAGAGCAGCGAACAGTTTTGACTGGGCTGAGCGGGAACTGTACTTCCTCAGAGGTAGGGAGGCGAGCAGGCCAGAGGTGGATGAACGCAGTGCCCTTGTTTGGGTGTAGGGCCTGATCAGAGCCTGAAGGTACGGAGGTGCCGTTCCCCTCACAGCTCCGTAGGCAAGCACCATGGTCTTGTAGCGGATGCGAGCTTCAACTGGAAGCCAGTGGAGAGAGCGGAGGAGCGGGGTGACGTGAGAGAACTTGGGAAAGTTGAACACCAGACGGGCTGCGGCGTTCTGGATGAGTTGTAGGGGTTTAATGGCACAGGCAGGGAGCCCAGCCAACAGCGAGTTGCAGTAATCCAGACGGGAGATGACAAGTGCCTGGATTAGGACCTGCGCCGCTTCCTGCGTGAGGCAGGGTCGTACTCTGCGAATTACAGCATTGAGTCTACTTGGGTATGACGCTACAAGCTTGGCACACCTGCATTTGGGGAGTTTCTCTCATTCTTCTCTGCAGATCCTCTCAAGCGCTGTCAGGTTGGATGGGGAACGTTGCTGCACAGCTGTTTTCAGGTCCTTCCAAAGATGTTCGATTGGGTTCATGTCCGGGCTCTGGCTGGGCCACTCAAAGACATTCAGACTTGTCCCGTAGCCAATCCTGCATTGTCTTGGCGGTGTGCTTAAGGTCGTTGTCCTGTTGGAAGGTGAACCTTCGCCCCAGTCTGAGATCCTGAGCGCTCTGGAGCAGGTTTTCATCAAGGATCTCTCTGTACTTCATCTTTGCCTTGATCCTGACTGGTCTCCCAGTCCCTGCTGTTGAAAAACATCCCCCAGCATGATGCTGCCACCACCATGCTTCACGGTAGGGATGATGCCAGGTTTCCTCCAGACGTGACACTTTGCATTCAGGCCCAAGAGTTCAATATTTGTTTCATCAGACCAGAGAATCTTGTTTCTCATGGTCTGGGAGTCTTTAGGTGCCTCTTTGCAAACTCCAAGCGGGCTGTCGTGCCTTTTTACTGAGGAGTGGCTTCAGTCAGGCCACTACCATAAAGGCCTGATTGGTGGAGTGCTGCAGAGATGGATGTCCTTCTGGAAGGTTCTCCCATCTCCACAGAGGAACTCTGGAGCTCTGTCAGTGAGCTCAACCCAGAGTCTCACAGCAAAGGGTCTGACAAATTATTTAAATACGGGGTTTCAGTTTTTATATTTAATGCATTTACAACCTTTTCAAAAACCTGTTTTCGCTTTGTCATTATGTGGTATTGTGTGTTGATTGAGGAAAACAATAGATCAAATCAATTTTAGAATAAGTCTGTGACGTAACAAAATGTGGAAAAAGTTAAGAGGTCTGAATACTTTCCGAATGCACTGTATAGGAAATGGAGCAATACACTGAGTGGACAAAACATTAAGAACACCTGTCCTTTCCATGACAGACTGACCAGGTGAATCCAGGTGAAAGCTATGATCCCTTATTGATGTCACATGTTCAATCCACTTCAATAAGTTTTGATGAACGGGAGGAGACGGGTCAAATAAGTATTTTTAAGCCTGGAGACATTTAAGACATGGATTGTGTATGTGCCATTCATAGGGTGAATTGGCAAGACAAACGATTTAAGTGCCTTTGAACGGGACATGGTAGTAGGTGCCAGCCGCACCGGTTTGAGTGTGTCAAGAACTGCAACGCTGCTGGGTTTTTCACGCTCAAAAGTTTCCTGTGTGTATCAAGAATGGTCCACCACTCGAAGAAGATCAAGCCAACTTGAACAAACTGTGGGAAAAATTGGAGTCAACATAAGCCAGCATCCCTGTGGAACGCTTTTGACACCTTGTAGAGTCCAAACCCCGACGAATTGAGGCTGTTCTGAGGGCAAAAGGGGGTGCAACTCAATATTAGGAAGGTGTTGGTAATGTTTTGTACACTCGCTGTATATGTGTAGGAAGTAGAGTGATGTAGAGGCCTGCTTGCCTTTTCTGTCCATTAGGTGACTCACTGTGTTCATGTTTCTGTTTCGGTGTTTTGTATCTTGATAGTTGATAGCTGCCAGGTAGGTGCCGGCACAGTAGCCTCCCTGCGGTCACACACACACACACACCCACACAGGTGAATCAAAGCAGTATTGTTCTCTCTGTCCTCGGGTATTCATGTGAACATGTCTTTTAAAAGGACCAAATCTCTTTTTGATGTATATGTCATGTTATAGAAGGGTCAATTCACCATTTTGTGATTTCTCTTGTTGAGAAACTTCATCCGAATGGCAAATCACTTACTCGTTGTGTAGTATGAACAAAGGCTCCTAAAAACACCACAAAGGGCTTTGCGGTTTCTCAAAGGACTTATTTGGGTGTTTTTAGAGCTTATCTTTTTTTTATATAGTGCCCCCATACTCCACAACAAGGATGAGGAAGAGATTTGCTGTTTGGGGTTAAGTTTCTCAAAAGCAAGTGAAATCACAGTTATCTTGACCCTCCTATAACATGCCATTTACAGTTGAAGTCGGAAGTTTACATACACTTAGGTTGGAGTCAATAAAACTCGTTTTTTAACCACTCCACAAATTTCTTGTTAACAAACTATAGTTTTGGCAAGTCGGTTAGGACATCTACTTTGTGCATGACACAAGTAATTTTTCCAACAATTGTTTACAGACAGATTATTTCACTTATAATTCACTGTATCACAATTCCAGTGGGTCAGAAGTTTACATACACTAAGTTGACTGTGCCTTTTAAACAGCTTGGAAAATTTCAGAAAATGGTGCCATGGCTTTAGAAGCTTCTGATAGGCTAATTGACAACATTTGAGTCAATTGGAGGTGTACCTGTGGATGTATTTCAAGGCCTTCCTTCAAACTCAGTGCCTCTTGTTTGACATCATGGGAAAATCAAAAGAAATCAGCCAAGACCTCTGAAAAAATTGTAGACTTCCACAAGTCTGGTTCATCCTTGGGAGCAATTTCCAAACACCTGAAGGTACCACGTTCATCTGTACAAACAATAGTACGCAAGTATAAACACCGTGGGACCACGCAGCCGTCATACCGCTCAGGAAGGAGATGCGTTCTGTCTCCTAGAGATGAGCGTATTTTGGTGCGAAAAGTGCAAATCAATCCCAGAACAACAGTAAAGGACCTTGTGAAGATGCTGGAGGAAACCGGTACAAAAGTATCTATATCCACAGTAAAACGAGTCCTATATCGACATAACCTGAAAGGCTGCTCAGCAAGGAAGAAGCCACTGCTCCAAAACCGCCATTAAAAAAGACAGACTACGGTTTGCTACTGCACATGGGGACAAAGATCATATTTTTGGGAGAAATGTCCTCTGTTCTGATGAAACAAAAATAGAACTGTTTGGCCATAATTACCATCATGTTTGGAGGAAAAAGGGGGGCGCTTGCAAGCCAAAGAACACCATCCCAACCGTGAAGCACGGGGGTGGCAGCATCATGTTGTGGGGGGTGCTTTGCTGCAGGAGGGACTGGTGCACTTCACAAAATAGATGGCATCATGAGAAAGGAAAATGTTGCTTCAATATATCCACATCATCTCAAGACATCAGCCAGGAAGTTAAAGCTTGGTCGCAAATGGGTCTTTCAAATGGACAATGACCCCAAGCATACTTTCAAAGTTGTGGCAAAATGGCTTAAGGACAACAAAGTCAAGGTATTGGAGTGGCCATCACAAAGCCCTGACCTCAATCCTGTAGAAAATCTGTGGGCAGAACTGAAAAAGCGTGTGCGTGCAAGGTGGCATACAAACCTGACTCATTTACACCAGCTATGTACCGCTGCTGTAGCTGAAAATAGCCCACCCAATCTACCTACCTCATCTCCATATTGTTTTTATTTACTTTTCTGCTCTTTTGCACACCAGTATTTCTACTTGCACATTACCATCTGCTCATCTATCACGCCAGTGTTAATTTGCTAAATTGTAATTACTTCGCTACTATTGGCCTATTTATTGCCTTACCACCTCACGCCATTTGCACACACTGTATATAGACTTTTTTTCCTATTGTGTTATTGACTGTACTCTTGATTATTCCATATGTAACTCTGTTTGTGTCGCTTTGCTTTATGCCCACTCGCTCCCCTTCTCCCAGTCTCGCTCCCCTTCTCCCAGTCCGAACCTAAACACTACTCTGTCTGTATGTGTGTGTCTAGGTATCAGACCTGGTGGTGATTCTGATGCAGCGCAGGGCGGTGGATTCTTTCTCTAAAGGAGGGAACCTCACTCTGGGGGGCAACTGTACTGTGGCGGTAGGACCGATGGGGAGGTGAACGAACACACACACACTCATCATAATCTTGGTCCATGGTTGGCCAAAACCAGTCAGTGTCCAACCATGGCTCATCCCTTTTAATGTGTTCCAGACCCGAGGCTGTGGGTTAGGCTGTGTTATTCACACCAGTTCTACACCTAGCTCACACCTTATTTAAATTGGACGCTTTGTGGACACTTGAATTTCTGAGCAGGGATTGTGGAGGGGAAATGGTTTTGTGACATGTGTTTTGGGTTGGGATAGTGCTTACTGTGTGTTGACAGAAGAAGTGAGAGCTGTAGAAGTGGTTCATGTTTTATAGGGTGGAGGTGTGTGTGAGGGGTTGCTCTTGTTGTCACAGGTTAATTGTTGTTTATGAGTGGAGGTGGAATGATGCGGACTCCCCCTCAGTCTTTATTTAGAATGACACGCCAGGTTGGGTAATTAAAATAAGAAAAATACAGTTAGCATCAAACAAGGCCAGGTGGAGATGAGGAGGGGGGGGGGGGTCTGAGGGTGTCTGTTTAAATATAGCAACAATAACACAATGAGGTTAATGTCAGATGGGACTGCCTTTTCTTTGTTCAACCTGCACACACACACACACACACGGACAGACGTCTGGTTTTCTTCATTTTAATGTCACCTTTTATTTAACTAGGCAAGTCAGTTAGGAACAAATTCTTATTTACAACGACGGCCAGAGACGTGGTCCAGTATATTGGATGGTTTCTGATGCCAGTGAAGTATTAATGGTCTCCTTCAATACGCATCGCTAAGTAGTGGGATTCTGATCCGTGTACCAATCTCAACACTCCGATCTTCCTCTCTCGTGTGTGTAGGAACTTGGAGGCTGATGTAGCCCTACGTAGTACAGCAGCAGTGTTTACTTACTGTAAGTCCAGAGGGCTGTTTGCTGGAGTCTCTCTGGAGGGATCCTGCCTCATAGAACGCAAAGACACCAACCGCAAGTACGTTACACACCATGTGTGTTGAAATATTGTGTGTGTGCGCAGGTGTGTTGTATTAATGTGTGTGTGTGTGTTTTAGGTTCTACTCCCAGGACATCCGTGCGTCAGCCATATTGAATGGAGATGTAGAACCTCCCCCAGAAGCTGATGACCTGTACTGTGTCCTGGAGACGTACACAGAAAAATACACTACTGAGTGGACGGCCAAACACCTAGCGCAGAAGGTACTATATTATTATATTACACTACTGAGTGGACAGCCAATCACCTGGAGCAGAAGGTACTATATTATTATATTACACTACTGAGTGGACAGCCAATCACCTGGAGCAGAAGGTACTATATTATTATATTACACTACTGAGTGGACAGCCAATCACCTGGAGCAGAAGGTACTATATTATTATATTACACTACTGAGTGGACAGCCAATCACCTGGAGCAGAAGGTACTATATTATTATATTACACTACTGAGTGGACAGCCAATCACCTGGAGCAGAAGGTACTATATTATTATATTACACTACTGAGTGGACGGCCAATCACCTGGAGCAGAAGGTACTATATTATTATTATACACTACTGAGTGGACAGCCAAACACCTAGAGCAGAAGGTACTATATTATTATTATACACTACTGAGTGGGCGGCCAAACACCTGGAGCAGAAGGTACTATATTATTATATTACACTACTGAGTGGACAGCCAATCACCTGGAGCAGAAGGTACTATATTATTATATTACACTACTGAGTGGACGGCCAATCACCTGGAGCAGAAGGTACTATATTATTATTATACACTACTGAGTGGACAGCCAAACACCTAGAGCAGAAGGTACTATATTATTATTATACACTACTGAGTGGGCGGCCAAACACCTGGAGCAGAAGGTACTATATTATTATAATACACTACTGAGTGGACGGCCAAACACCTAGAGCAGAAGGTACTATATTATTATATTACACTACTGAGTGGACGGCCAATCACCTGGAGCAGAAGGTACTATATTATTATATTACACTACTGAGTGGACAGACAAACACCTGGAGCAGAAGGTACTATATTATATTACACTACTGAGTGGACGGCCAATCACCTGGAGCAGAAGGTACTATATTATTATAATACACTACTGAGTGGACAGCCAAACACCTAGAGCAGAAGGTACTATATTATTATTATACACTACTGAGTGGACGGCCAAACACCTGGAGCAGAAGGTACTATATTATTATATTACACTACTGAGTGGACGGCCAAACACCTGGAGCAGAAAGTACTATATTATTATAATACACTACATGACTGACCAAAAGTATTTGGACAGCTGCTCGTCAAACACTTCATTACAAAATCATGGGAATTAATATAGAGTTGGTCCCCCCCCTTTTTCCTGCTATAACAGCTGGTTGGTCCCCCCTTTCCTGCTATAACAGCCTCCACTCTTCTGGGAAGGCTTTCCACTACATGTTGGAACATTGCTGCAGAGACTTGCTTCCGTTCAGCCACGAGCAGTAGTGAGGTCAGGCACTGATGTTGGGCGATTAGGCCTGGCTCGCAGTCGGTGTTCCAATTCATCCCAAAGGTGTTCGATGGGGTTGAGGTCGGGGCTCTATGCAGGCCAGTCAAGTTCTTCCACACCGATCTCGACAAACCCTTTCTGTATGGACCTCGATTTGAGCACGGGGGCATTGTCATGCTGAAATAGGAGAGGGCCTTCCTCGAATTGTTGCCACAAAGTTGGAAGCACAGAATCTTCTAGAATGTCATTGTATGCTGTAGCATTAAGATTTCTCTTCACTGGAACTAAGGGGCCCGAACCATGAAAAACAGCCCCAGACCATTATTCCTCATCCACCAAACTTTACAGTTGGCACTATGCATTCGGGAAGCTAGCGTTGGTTTGGCAGTTGCCAAGACCAGATTCGTCCATCGGACTGCCAGATGGTGAAGTGTGATTCATCACTCCAGAGAACGTGTTTCCACTGCTCCATAGTCCAATGGTGGCGAGCTTTACACCACTCCAGCCGAAGCTTAGCATTGCGATCTTAGGTTTGTGTGCGGCTGCTCGGCCATGGAAACAAATTTCGTGAAGCTTCCTAATGAACAGTTATTGTGCTGACGTTGCTTCCAGAGGCAGTTTGGAACTCGGTAGTGAGTGTTGTAACCGAGGACAGATGATTTTCATGAGCTTCAGCAC
Source organism: Salvelinus alpinus (assembly GCF_045679555.1). NCBI lineage: Eukaryota > Metazoa > Chordata > Actinopteri > Salmoniformes > Salmonidae > Salvelinus > Salvelinus alpinus. The sequence goes on along the minus strand of NC_092110.1, from coordinate 40,280,123 downwards.
TCGGCGGTCCTGTTCTGTGGGCTTGTGTTGCCTACCACTTCGTGGCTGAGCCGTTGTTGCTCCTAGACGTTTCCACTTCACAATAACAGCACTTACAGTTGACCCAGGCAGCTCTAGCAGGGCAGAAATTTGACGAACGGACTTGTTGGAAAGGTGGCATCCTATGACGGTGCCACGTTGAAAGTCACTGAGCTCTTCAGTACGGGACATTCTACTGCCAATGTTTGTCTATGGAGATTGCATGGCTGTGTGCTCCACTTTATACACCTGTTAGCAACGTGTTTGGCTGAAATAGCTAAATCTGCTCATTTGAAGGGGTGTTTCTAAATACTTTTGTGTGTGTGTGTATATATCACAGGAGGCTGTTGGCACCTTTAATTGGGGAGGACGGGCTTGTGGTAATGGCTGGAGCGGAAATCAGTGGAATGGTTTCCATGGTGTTTGATGCCATTCCGTTCGCTCTGTTCCAGCCATTATGAGCCGCCCTCCTCCTCAACAGCCTCCTCTGGTAATATACAGTATATCAGATATGGTTCTGGATACCACTGACTGAATACTGTATTTACATCACATTTGAGCTACTTACACTTTTCAGTTGCATTCATCTTGACATGGCAGGTAGTTATGGCAACCACATCTCCCAGTCATAGTCAGTAAAACCTTCCTCAATAAAGCGGCCATCATCAGTCAGTAAGAAACGGACAGAAAGGTAATCACAGCGGTAGTTTATATTGATAGATGTACTGATACTGGATCGATAGGATTATTAAGGTACTGCATTGTTGTGTGTTATAGAATACTACTGTCTTTATACAGCAGACCATCAAACCCATATGTTATAGAATACTACTGTCTTTATACAGCAGACCATCAAACCCATATGTTATAGAATACTACTGTCTTTATACAGCAGACCATCAAACCCATATGTTATAGAATACTACTGTCTTTATACAGCAGACCATCAAACCCATATGTTATAGAATACTACTGTCTTTATACAGCGGACCATCACACCCATATGTTATAGAATACTACTGTCTTTATACAGCGGACCATCACACCCATATGTTATAGAATACTACTGTCTTTATACAGCGGACCATCAAACCCATATGTTATGAATACTACTGTCTTTATACAGCGGACCATCAAACCCATATGTTATAGAATACTACTGTCTTTATACAGCAGACCATCAAACCCATATGTTATAGAATACTACTGTCTTTATACAGCAGACCATCAAACCCATATGTTATAGAATACTACTGTCTTCATACAGCGGACCATCAAACCCATATGTTATGAATACTACTGTCTTTATACAGCGGACCATCAAACCCATATGTTATAGAATACTACTGTCTTTATACAGCGGACCACCAAACCCATATGTTATAGAATACTACTGTCTTTATACAGCGGACCACCAAACCCATATGTTATAGAATACTACTGTCTTTATACAGCGGACCACCAAACCCATATGTTATAGAATACTACTGTCTTTATACAGCAGACCATCACACCCATATGTTATAGAATACTACTGTCTTTATACAGCAGACCATCAAACCCATATGTTATAGAATACTACTGTCCTCATACAGCAGACCATCAAACCCATATGTTATGAATACTACTGTCTTTATACAGCAGACCATCAAACCCATATGTTATGAATACTACTGTCTTTATACAGCAGACCATCAAACCCATATGTTATAGAATACTACTGTCTTTATACAGCAGACCATCAAACCCATATGTTATAGAATACTACTGTCTTTATACAGCAGACCATCAAACCCATATGTTATAGAATACTACTGTCTTTATACAGCGGACCATCAAACCCATATGTTATAGAATACTATCCCTCCCTGTCTAATGGATATCTACTCCTAAAGAACACTCCTTACCCCAGGACACTGTCTACCCCTTAATGTGTACCAAGCTCTAATCCACAGCACCATGTTGGTCTGAGGACATCTAGCCCTTAATGTGTACCCTGCTAGTTGGGGATGTGTATGGTTGGTGTGTACCCTGCTAGTTGGGGATGTGTATGGTTGGTGTGTACCCTGCTAGTTGGGGATGTGTATGGTTGGTGTGTACCCTGCTAGTTGGGGATGTGTATGGTTGGTGTGTACCCTGCTAGTTGGGGATATGTATGACTGGTGTGTACCCTGCTAGTTGGGGGATGTGTGTACCCTGCTAGTTGGGGGATGTGTGTACCCTGCTAGTTGGGGGATGTGTGTACCCTGCTAGTTGGGGATGTGTGTACCCTGCTAGTTGGGGATGTGTATGGTTAGTCTGATGCTTCTCTCTCCTTCCATTCCTCTGTTTCTGGGTTTGCCGTTCAGGCCGTTCATTCCAGTGGTCCTCCAGCTAGACCCCGAGCTCCTGCAACACAGAGACCTGCTAGCACATACAGGACGGAGGGTAACCCACACAGATGCACGAACATACACACACGTATTACTATCACACACACACAGCAGTGGTTTTCTACCAGTAACAGCATGCCTGCTTTGTAGTCAGTGACACGTTGTTTGTGTGGGTTGGTTACAATTCTTTGTCCATAAGGAGATTCCTATGTCTTTGACTGACGTGTGTGTGTGATGTGTTTTAGCAGTGAAGCCCTCCCTCTATCCAAGCATCTCTACCTTCAAATCTGTCAGCACAGGTGAGTGACCCTTTCCCTAAACCCTTCATCACCAACGTCCTCACCAGCCTCTCTTGTTGCTACACAGTCAGTGCACCTCTTCTCTAGGTCTTTGTTGTAATGGAGAATGTGTTCTCAGTTAACTTAGCTTCTAAACCAGGAATCTACAACCCTGTTCCTGGGGTACTACCCTCCACTAGGTTTCCACTCCAACCCTGTTTCTGGAGAACTACCCTCCCCTAGGTTTTCACTCCAACCCTGTTCCTGGGGAACTACCCTCCCCTAGGTTTCCACTCCAACCCTGTTCCTGGAGAACTACCCTCCACTAGGTTTCCACTCCAACCCTGTTCCTGGAGAACTACCCTCCACTAGGTTTCCACTCCAACCCTGTTCCTGGGGAACTACCCTCCACTAGGTTTCCACTCCAACCCTGTTCCTGGGGAACTACCCTCCCCTAGGTTTCCACTCCAACCCTTTTCCTGGGGAACTACCCTCCACTAGGTTTCCACTCCAACCCTTTTCCTGGGGAACTACCCTCCACTAGGTTTCCACTCCAACCCTGTTCCTGGAGAACTACCCTCCACTAGGTTTTAACTCCAACCCTGTTCCTGGAGAACTACCCTCCACTAGGTTTCCACTCCAACCCTGTTCCTGGAGAACTACCCTCCACTAGGTTTTAACTCCAACCCTGTTCCTGGAGAACTACCCTCCACTAGGTTTCCACTCCAACCCTGTTCCTGGAGAACTACCCTCCACTAGGTTTCCACTCCAACCCTGTTCCTGGAGAACTACCCTCCACTAGGTTTCCACTCCAACCCTGTTCCTGGAGAACTACCCTCCACTAGGTTTTAACTCCAACCCTGTTCCTGGAGAACTACCCTCCACTAGGTTTTAACTCCAACCCTGTTCCTGGAGAACTACCCTCCACTAGGTTTCCACTCCAACCCTGTTCCTGGAGAACTACCCTCCACTAGGTTTCCACTCCAACCCTGTTCCTGGAGAACTACCCTCCACTAGGTTTCCACTCCAACCCTGTTCCTGGAGAACTACCCTCCACTAGGTTTTAACTCCAACCCTGTTCCTGGAGAACTACCCTCCACTAGGTTTTAACTCCAACCCTGTTCCTGGAGAACTACCCTCCACTAGGTTTCCACTCCAACCCTGTTCCTGGAGAACTACCCTCCACTAGGTTTCCACTCCAACCCTGTTCCTGGAGAACTACCCTCCACTAGGTTTTAACTCCAACCCTGTTCCTGGAGAACTACCCTCCACTAGGTTTCCACTCCAACCCTGTTCCTGGAGAACTACCCTCCACTAGGTTTTAACTCCAACCCTGTTCCTGGAGAACTACCCTCCACTAGGTTTTAACTCCAACCCTGTTCCTGGAGAACTACCCTCCACTAGGTTTCCACTCCAACCCTGTTCCTGGAGAACTACCCTCCACTAGGTTTCCACTCCAACCCTGTTCCTGGAGAACTACCCTCCACTAGGTTTCCACTCCAACCCTGTTCCTGGAGAACTACCCTCCACTAGGTTTTAACTCCAACCCTGTTCCTGGAGAACTACCCTCCACTAGGTTTTAACTCCAACCCTGTTCCTGGAGAACTACCCTCCACTAGGTTTCCACTCCAACCCTGTTCCTGGAGAACTACCCTCCACTAGGTTTCCACTCCAACCCTAATCTAGCGCAAAAAAACAAATCCACCATGCGGATCTAAAACTAACGTGCTTCTATGCAGGTTGACTCAGGTTACTTAGGATGGAGAAGTCTGTGTGGGAGTGGGTGATTATTTTCTCTTACACAGTCACTTCCCCCTTATGTCTTTCCTCTCTTTATCTCTCCCTTTGTCTGTTGCTCTCTCCTCTCTCTCTCCTCTCTCTCTCTCCTCTCTCTCTCCTCTCCTCTTTTTTCTCATCTCTCTCTAGATCTCTCTCTCCTCTTTCTCTCTCCTCTTTCTCTCTCCTCTTTCTCTCCTCTCTCTCTTCTCTCTCTCTTCTCTCTCTCTTCTCTCTCTCTTCTCTCTCTCTTCTCTCTCTCTTCTCTCTCTCTTCTCTCTCTCTTCTCTCTCTCTTCTCTCTCTCTCCTCTTTATCTCTCTGCGTGCCAGGGCTGTCATTACTCCTTCTAATGTCTGTGGTAGTCTTGGGCTGTGTCCCATTGACTGTATGGCAGCTGCTGCCGCCATTCTGGTAGGTGTTTGATCATCTTTCAGTGGTTCAGTGACAAGGGGAATGCTTTCATTTACACAGTGGCCGACCACCATGCCAAAACACACCACTGTCGACACGGCACGAGATAAAAGTGTGTGTTTTCGCTGCAGGTGAAGTGTGACGTGATGGTAGAGATTGTTTTTTTCTTTCTTGGTGATGTATTAAACTGTGACCTCAAGTCCAGCCAAAATAAACATACTGGCTTCACAATGCACCTTGGGTAATAAGACCAGCTGTGTGTGTGTGTGTGCAGAGCAGACTTCAAACGCAGTCGTCACACACCCTCCCAAGTAGCATTCTAGTTTGCTCTCTCTCTCTCGTTATCCTTCTCTCTCTTTCGCTCTCTCTCGTTATCCTTCTCTCTCTCGTTATCCTTCTCTCTCTTTCGCTCTCTCTCTCGTTATCCTTCTCTCTCTTTCGCTCTCTCTTTCGCTCGCTCTCTCTTTCGCTCTCTCTCTCGTTATCCTTCTCTCTCTTTCGCTCTCTCTTTCGCTCGCTCTCTCTTTCGCTCTCTCTCTCGTTATCCTTCTCTCTCTTTCGCTCTCTCTCTCGTTATCCTTCTCTCTCTTTCGCTCTCTCTTTCGCTCTCTCTCTCGTTATCCTTCTCTCTCTTTCGCTCTCTCTCTCGTTATCCTTCTCTCTCTTTCGCTCTCTCTCTCGTTATCCTTCTCTCTCTTTCGCTCTCTCTCTCTCGTTATCCTTCTCTCTCGCTCGCTCGCTCTCTCGTTATCCTACACATCCTCCGAGAGCAACTTCTCCCAACCATCCAGGAACAGTCTGGTGACGAACAATGCCTTTTCCAGCATGATGGAGCACCTTGCCATAAGGCAAAAGTGATAACTAAGTGGCTCTGGGAACAAAACATCGATATTTTGGTTCCATGGCCAGGAAACTCCCAGACCTTAATCCCATTGAGAACTTGTGGTCAATCCTCAAGAGGCGGGTGGACAAACAAAAACCCCACAAATTCTGACAAACTCCAAGCATTGATTATGCAAGAATGGGCTGCCATCAGTCAGGATGTGGCCCAGAAGTTAATTGACAGCATGCCAGGGCGGATTGCAGAGGTCTTGAAAAAGAAGGGCCAACACTGCAAACATTGACTCTCTGCATCAATTTCATGTAATTGTCAATAAAAGCCTTTGACACTTATGAAATGCTTGTAATTATACACTGCTCAAAAAAATAAAGGGAACACTTAAACAACACAATGTAACTCCAAGTCAATCACACTTCTGTGAAATCAAACTGTCCACTTAGGAAGCAACACTGATTGACAATAAATTTCACATGCTGTTGTGCAAATGGAATAGACAACAGGTGGAAATTATAGGCAATTAGCAAGACACCCCCAATAAAGGAGTGGTTCTGCAGGTGGTGACCACAGACCACTTCTCAGTTCCTATGCTTCCTGGCTGATGTTTTGGTCACTTTTTTGAATGCTGGCGGTGCTTTCACTCTAGTGGTAGCATGAGACGGAGTCTACAACCCACACAAGTGGCTCAGGTAGTGCAGCTCATCCAGGATGGCACATCAATGCGAGCTGTGGCAAGAAGGTTTGCTGTGTCTGTCAGCGTAGCGTCCAGAGCATGGAGGCGCTACCATGAGACAGGCCAGTACATCAGGAGACGTGGAGGAGGCCGTAGGAGGGCAACAACCCAGCAGCAGGACCGCTACCTCTGCCTTTGTGCAAGGAGGAGCACTGCCAGAGCCCTGCAAAATGACCTCCAGCAGGCCACAAATGTGCATGTGTCTGCTCAAACGGTCAGAAACAGACTCCATGAGGGTGGTATGAGGGCACGACGTCCATAGGTGGGCGTTGTGCTTACAGCCCAACACCGTGCAGGACGTTTGGCATTTGCCAGAGAACACCAAGATTGGCAAATTCGCCACTGGCACCCTGTGCTCTTCACAGATGAAAGCAGGTTCACACTGAGCATATGAGCACATGTGACAGAGTCTGGAGACGCCGTGGAGAACGTTCTTCTGCCTGCAACATCCTCCAGCATGACCGGTTTGGCGGTGGGTCAGTCATGGTGTGGGGTGGCATTTCTTTGTGGGGCCGCATAGCCCTCCATAGGCTACCTCTGGCGAGCACGACTGCCATTAGGTACCGAGATGAGATCCTCAGACGCCTTGTGAGACCATATGCTGACACATGCACATTTGTGGCCTGCTGGAGGTCATTTTGCAGGGCTCTGGCAGTGCTCCTCCTTGCACAAAGGCGGAGGTAGCGGTCCTGCTGCTGGGTTGTTGCCCTCCTACGGCCTCCTCCACGTCTCCTGATGTACTGGCCTGTCTCATGGTAGCGCCTCCATGCTCTGGACGCTACGCTGACAGACACAGCAAACCTTCTTGCCACAGCTCGCATTGATGTGCCATCCTGGATGAGCTGCACTACCTGAGCCACTTGTGTGGGTTGTAGACTCCGTCTCATGCTACCACTAGAGTGAAAGCACCGCCAGCATTCAAAAGTGACCAAAACATCAGCCAGGAAGCATAGGAACTGAGAAGTGGTCTGTGGTCACCACCTGCAGAACCACTCCTTTATTGGGGGTGTCTTGCTAATTGCCTAATTTCCACCTGTTGTCTATTCCATTTGCACAACAGCATGTGAAATGTATTGTCAATCAGTGTTGCTTCCTAAGTGGACAGTTTGATTTCACAGAAGTGTGATTGACTTGGAGTTACATTGTGTTTAAGTGTTCCCTTTATTTTTTTGAGCAGTGTACTTCAGTATTCCATAGTAACATCTGACAAAAATATCTAAAGACACTGAAGCAGCAAACTTTGTGGAAATTAATATTTGTGTCAGTCTCAACTTTAGGCCACGTCTGTGCATAGTCAAAGCTTTCCTTAATTTTGTCTCCGTCACAGTGGTCAGGTATTCTGCCACTGTGTACTCTCTGTTTAGGGCCAAATAACATTCTAGTTTGCTCTGTTTTTATGGTTGATCATTTCCAGTGTGTCAAAATAGTTATTTTTTTGCTTCATCATTTGGTTTGGTCTAAATGTGTTTCTGTCCTGAGGCTCTGTGAGTTGTGTTTGTGAACAGAGCCCCAGAACCAGCTGGCTGAGGGGACTTTTCTCTACGTTCATCTCTGTAGGTCAGGGCTTTGTGGTGGAATGTGTGAGCATTCCTTTTAAGTGGATGTAGAATTGAACAGCTCTTCTCTGGATGTTGATAACTACAGGCCTAATTCTGCTCTGCTCTCGTTATCCTTCTCTCTCGCTCTCTCGTTATCCTTCTCTCTCGCTCTCTCGTTATCCTTCTCTCTCGCTCTCTCGTTATCCTTCTCTCTCGCTCTCTCGTTATCCTTCTCGCTCGCTCTCTCGTTATCCTTCTCGCTCGCTCTCTCGTTACGGCTGGCTGGCTCGTAACGTGCCAGTGTTATATTATCAGCTATGTGTTTTAACAATGTGCAAATAGTTGTAGTACAAATAGTAGAAGATAAACAGATACATGGTTGCCCTTTTCTCATGGCAACGGGCCACACATCTTGCTGCTGTGACTGCACACTTGTATTTCCATATGAGAGTTTATCAATGTTTGATTTGTTTTTAAGTTCTTTGTAGGTCTGTATCTCTAATATGGTCATATGTTTGGCAGGAGGTTAGGAAGTGCAGCTCGGTTACCACCTCATTTTGTAGGCACTGGGCACACAGTCAGATCTGGCATTCGCGATTAGACAGGCCTCGGCATGCTCTCTCAATAGCAAGGCTATGCTCACTGAGTCTGTGCAGTCGTGGCCAAAAGTTTTGAGATTGACATATTCATTTTCAGTCTACTGCCTCAGTTTGTATGATGACAATTTGCATATACTCCAGAATGTTATGACGAGTGATCAGATGAATTGCAATGAATTGCAAAGTCCCTCTTTGCCATGCAAATGAACTGAATCCCCCCAAAAATATTTCCACTGCAGTTCAGCCCTGCTACAAAAGGACCAGCTGACATGTCAATGATTCTCTCATTAACACAGGTGTGAGTGTTGACGAGGACAAGGCTGGAGATCACTCTGTCATGCTGATTGAGTTCGAATAACAGACTGGAAGCTTCAAAAGGAGGGTGGTGCTTGGAATCATTGTTCTTCCTCTGTCAACCATGGTTACCTGCAAGGAAACACGTGCCGTCATCATTGCTTTGCACAAAAAGGGCTTCACAGGCAAGGATATTGCTGCCAGTAAGATTGCACCTAAGTCAGCCCTTTATCGGATCTTCAAGGAGAGCAGTTCAATTGTTGTGAAGAAGGCTTCAGGGCACCCAAGGAAGTCCAGCAAGCGCCAGTACCGTCTCCTAAAGTTGATTCAGCTGTGGGATCGGGGCACCACCAGTACAGAGCATGCTCAGGAATGGCAGCAGGCAGGTGTGAGTGCATCTGCATGCACAGTGAGGCGAAGACTTTTGGAGGATGGCCTGTTGTCAAGAAGGGCAGCAAAGAAGCCACTTCTCTCCAGGAAAAACATCAGGGACAGACTGATATTCTGCAAAAGGTACAGGGATTGGACCGCTGACGTCTGGGGTACAGTCATTTTCTCTGATGAATCCCCTTGCCGATTGTTTGGGGCATCCGGAAAAAAGCTTGTCCGGAGAAGACAAGGTGAGCGCTACCATCAGTCCTGTGTCATGCCAACAGTAAAGCATCCTGAGACCATTCATGTGTGGGGGTGCTTCTCAGCCAAGGGAGTGGGCTCACTCACAAATTTGCCTAGGAACACAGCCATGAATAAAGAATGGTACCAACACATCCTCCGAGAGCAACTTCTCCCAACCATCCAGGAACAGTCTGGTGACGAACAATGCCTTTTCCAGCATGATGGAGCACCTTGCCATAAGGCAAAAGTGATAACTAAGTGGCTCGGGGAACAAAACATCGATATTTTGGGTCCATGGCCAGGAAACTCCCAGACCTTAATCCCATTGAGAACTTGTGGTCAATCCTCAAGAGGCGGGTGGACAAACAAAAACCCCACAAATTCTGACAAACTCCAAGCATTGATTATGCAAGAATGGGCTGCCATCAGTCAGGATGTGGCCCAGAAGTTAATTGACAGCATGCCAGGGTGGATTGCAGAGGTCTTGAAAAAGAAGGGTCAACACTGCAAACATTGACTCTCTGCATCAATTTCATGTAATTGTCAATAAAAGCCTTTGACACTTATGAAATGCTTGTAATTATACTTCAGTATTCCATAGTAACACCTGACAAAAATATCTAAAGACACTGAAGCAGCAAACTTTGTGGAAATTAATATTTGTGTCAGTCTCAAAACTTTAGGCCACGTCTGTACATAGTCAAAGCTTTCCTTCATTTTGTCTCCGTCACAGTGGTCAGGTATTCTGCCACTGTGTACTCTCTGTTTAGGGCCAAATAACATTCTAGTTTGCTCAGTTTTTATGGTTGATTATTTCCAGTGTGTCAAAATAGTTATTTTTTTTCTTCATCATTTGGTTTGGTCTAAATGTGTTTCTGTCCTGAGGCTCTGTGAGTTGTGTTTGTGAACAGAGCCCCAGAACCAGCTGGCTGAGGGGACTTTTCTCTACGTTCATCTCTGTAGGTCAGGGCTTTGTGGTGGAATGTGTGAGCATTCCTTTTAGGTGGATGTAGAATTGAACAGCTCTTTTCTGTATGTTGATAACTACAGGCCTAATTCTGCTCTGCTTGGTGTCTTGTGTTGTACACAAAGTATATTTTTGCTAAATTCTGCATGCAGATTCTTAGTTAGGTGTTTGTACCATTTGGTGAATTATTGGTTGATGAGTGGACCCCAGACCTCACAACCATCGAGGGCAATGTGTCCTAGAACTGATTGTAATATTTCTTGCCAGACCCCCTCTGTCATATCCTCTGTCTCTGCGCGCTCTCTCTCTGTCTCTGCGCGCTCTCTCTGTCTCTGCGCTGGTATTGCCCTCTTGTGGTGACACTCGCTGTTGTATTTCTGTTTCAGAATCCTATAAGAGAAGTCCAAGTAGCAGAAGGACAGTCCAAAATGATTACGGTATTTATTATTATTATTAGGATCCATGTGGTCCGACACATAACGAAAAATACATTAGACAAAAATACTTTACAATTTACATTTTTAAAGACTTTACAAATAGACAGATAATACCTGAAAGGTAACATTTAATGTTGTGGGTCTGAAACCGTTGAATCGTATCTGCAACATTCACTCAGTACAGGTTGATTTGAGAATGTTGTAATGACTTGATGTGCGTTCAACAAGGCCTGTGTTATTCACTGAATACACCTGTGATCATTGGACTGTTCCCTAGGTGGGGTCGAGCCGTGGGACGCGGGGCCTGTAGTCGTCACGGCGATACACCCGTTCACAGGGCAACAGCCTGGTGACCTGAGCTTCAACCCTGGCGATCGCATCACCGTGGTTACCAAGACAGAGTCACAGTATGACTGGTGGGAGGGAACGCTTAACGGACGGACCGGAATCTTCCCCGCTAACTTCGTCTCCTACCCCTGAACACACACACACACACACACACACACACACACACTCACAGGTCTGTCACACACATGGACACTTATATTGCTGGGAGTAATGTTTTCAACACACTACATGGACACTGAGGAAATGCACCCACAGTCACTAACACACTAACACTAACACACTCCACAATGTATGGGTAGCCACGCTGTCTTCCTATTGGACTGTTCCTACCTGAACTTTACTCTTTGGCTCGCTATAGTCCAGTTCACTAAGTTCCGCCTGCTTTTGAAGCCAAACCGTTCAAAACGGGGAGGGACCTACCTGAATTTGTACAATAGACACTCTTGTTTTCGTTGCACAATGTTTTGCCACAGTGTTTTGACTAATGAATACACCCCAGATGTTACCAGCCAGCTCTGTTCACTTCTAGAGACCCGAACCATGCTGGAAAGGGTGATGTAGAAAGACAATATCCGAGCCAGTGCAGTACAGTACAGTTTGGGTCGGCGAGATCGTGTGAATAAAGGTACCAGTTTTAAAGCATTAAACAGAAGAAAGGTGATGTTATCACCGACGCTGTACACTGTTTTAATATTCTCACTCATTATTTTATATACTGTACGTCAAGTCACAAATTGGCTGGCTTGACAAGGGTGTTTGACATATTACAATGAAGTCAATAGATTATTTAATTTTTTGGTTTGTATAAAATGCATTATAGATTATTGGGGCAATCTGTAACTGCTTGTTATTTTATGTTCTGAACTAAAGTTTCTGGGATTATGTCCAGTATTCTCTCCGTACTGCCATTTGTATATGATGCTGGATCAAAGTATTTAATATAAAATAATCTTGTTTTATCTTAACATCTGTATGTAATGATGATTTGTACGGATTTCTCTCTGAATGTGTGTGGATATGTATTAAAGAACCTTGTTGAAGACTGTCTGTTAAAGGTGTAGTTTTGTCTTCTGGCCATAAGAGGGCGCTGTACTCCAGTCTCTACTGCCAATCAGGTTGCGGTCCCAGTTTCTACCTTCACCTAATATGCCCCTGTCATGCATTTTAAAAGCATTGGATTGGTGCAAGCATGGTTGGTCTGGCTGTAATATCAGTGATTTATTAATTTTTTTAAGTAAAATTTCCCCATGTCCACATGCCAACACACCACTCACAAACACGGTTGTCGTGTGTGTGTGTGGTGAATGATTGTCCAGGGTAAGTAAAGTTCTACCTTGGTATAGTAGATTATTGCCCTGGAAAAAGACACAAGCGTTCTTATGAAATTTGAAAATTCCATCTTTCAAATCAAGTTTATTTTATAAAGCCCTTCGTACATCAGCTGATATCTCAAAGTGCTGTACAGAAACCCAGCCTAAAACCCCCAAACAGCAAGCAATGCAGGTGTAGAAGCACGGTGGCTGGGAAAAACTCCCTAGAAAGGCCAAAACCTAGGAAGAAACCTAGAGAGGAACCAGGCTGAGGGGTGGCCAGTCCTCTTTTGGCTGTGCCGGGTGGAGATTATAACAGAACATGGCCAAGATGTTCAAAATGTTCATAAATGACCAGCATGGTCAAATAATAATCAGGAATAAATGTCAGTTGGCTTTTCATAGCCGATCATTAAGAGTTGAAGACAGCAGGTCTGGGACAGGTAGCACGTCCGGTGGACAGGTCATGGTTCCATAACCGCAGGCAGAACAGTTTAATTTAATGTTAGGTAGCAAAGAACAGAAAATCTGTACAAGATAACATTCCTCGGCCTGTCATGGGCCTATAACAAAACAACCGCAGAGACTGAGGCACAATCTGTCATACCAAGTCTGGCCATGACACCGGACAGGACAACATTCCTACACACAACTACAGACGTCTGCGTTCAATAACAAACACGGCAACAAGACTGCTCCCTTTACGATAAGAAGGCCTCCAGCTCCCGTCAACTCTACTTCCCTGGCACCTTAGTGGCATTTCTACACTGTGTTTCATGTTAACCCAGTAGGAATGGCAGTAAGCTGCAAGGGAAGTTAACAGTGTAGAAATGGCAGTAAGGTGGGGGGGGGGAAGGTAAGGGACGATAATAATTGTAACAAAAATGTAAAATGGAAACCTTGGAAAAACTCAACAAAATTTGGGAAAATAAAACAGAATCAAGCGAAGGAGAATGCAGATTTTTATAGGGAGCTAAGGATGCTCTCAGCAAGCCTCCACAGGCTGGGACAGACAAGATAACACAGGTTTAAACAGTAAAACCAGGGTCATGTTCAGTAGGGCACAACGTGGCAAAAAATGATTAGAACTTATTGGACACTGTTCAGCTAGTATCTCAGTGCTCCATGGAACTTTAAATACATGTATCAACAGCATGTGTGTGTGTGCAGAGTGTTTCATTTGAGTTGGGTTCCTGTGGGTTGTGGGAGGGTTTCTCGGGGTCTGTGTCTCCCAGGAATGGACAGGCCTTGTCAGCTGGGGTGTCCGCTGAGCGCCTGTCAGAAAATACACATCTCAGCTGGAGAGACGTTCACATGCAAGAGTCCACTGTGTCTCTATTGAATATATTTATTGGTCCAGGACTCTCTGAGTAGCAGGTCACAATACCCACTGGACACAAACTGGTTGAAATATGTTGTTTACACACAAAACTAAATTATTAAATGTAATGAGGATGAATCGATGTGGAAAACTATTCGAATTTGCAAAAAAGTCATCAATGTGAAGATTTTTTCTTAGAGGTTTAAACCCGAAATGAAATGACCTGATTCACATTTAGTTTGATTTCATGTAGATTTCACGTTAGTTGACAACTCAATTAAATGTAAATACAAATTTGATGTATAACTGGTGTCTGTGCCCAGCTGGTAGGGACTTACACAGGTCATTACACATGGAGGTGGAAGGGAAGGGGGGAGTGGGACGAGAGAAGGGAGAGTGGGACGAGAGAGGTGGGGAGGGAGAGGGAAGGGGGGAGTGGGATGAGAGAGGTGGGGAGGGAGAGGGAAGGGGGGAGTGGGACGAGAGAAGGGAGAGTGGGACGAGAGAGGGGGGGAGGGAGAGGAGGGGAGGAAGGGGGGAGTGGGACGAGGGAAGGGAGAGTGGGACGAGAGAGGTGGGGAGGGAGAGGGAAGGGGGGAGTGGGACGAGAGAGGTGGGGAGGGAGAGGAGGGGAGGAAGGGGGGAGTGGGACGAGAGAGGTTGGGAGGGAGAGGGAAGGGGGGAGTGGGACGAGAGAGGAGGAGGGGAGAGTGGGACGAGAGAGGTGGGGAGGGAGAGGGAAGGGGGGAGTGGGACGAGAGAGGTGGGGAGGGAGAGGAGGGGAGGAAGGGGGGAGTGGGACGAGAGAGGTGGGGAGGGAGAGGGAAGGGGGGAGTGGGACGAGAGAGGTGGGGAGGGAGAGGGAAGGGGGGAGTGGGACGAGAGAGGTGGGGAGGGAAGGGGGGAGTGGGACGAAAGAGGTGGGGAGGGAGAGGGAAGGGGGGAGTGGGACGAGAGAGGTGGGGAGGGAGAGGAGGGGAGGGGGTAAGTATTAACCTAAAATAAGAAGTTATGTAACACTGAGATATACAAACACTGACACACACACACACACACACACACTGACACATACACACACTGACACACACACACACTGACACACACACACACACTGACAGACACACACACCAGCATTCTGAACTCTTGAGTATAGGTCATAGCATTTCATGTCAGCTGCTGTTGACAAACTGAAGAGCGATAGACCACTTCAAGTGTGTAACACTCACACTCAAACACACACCATTTAGCTCCACAGTAGCAAGCAAGGTATGTGTATGGCTACATGTATTTGTGTTAGTGTGCAACTTGTGCATTTGGGTGTGTGTGTGTGTCAAAGGTCTCTTACCTTCTGAAGCATGATGACCAGGCCAAGGGGAGGTGAAGCCTGGGCTGTCTGTCACAGTCCTCCAGCGAATCAGGGAGCGGCACACCGCTGGTCTCCGGTAGCAACAGACACAGTCCCGCCCCAACAATGGGGCCACTCCCATAAAGAATCATAGCGGCCAATGGGATGGTTTCTCCTCTAGGACTGACCACCGCATTGAGGATACACCCAACCCTGTAACACAGACACACCAAGCCCACACACTTCTGTCTGAAACACACACACACACACACACACAGTCAGGATACAGCCTGCCCGTACAACTCAAACATACACATATTGCACAAACAGAGATACACACACATCATGTATTACTCAAGCATGAAGATAAGCTGGCATTTGACCCAGGCGAGTGTGTGAGGGCAATAGATTAGTGCTGCGTGTCTGCTGGGTTTGAGATAGGAACTAGTCCTGTCAGGGGTCAGGACACAGACACACTCCGTACCTGATGAGCGTAGGGAAGAGCTCGATGCCGTAGAGTAATGAGACAAACACAGTGGTCTGCATACACAGCTTCCCCACCAGGGCCAGAGTCATCACCAACCCTGGAACATCTACACACACAGTGGTGGATCACTGGAGGTGTGTCTGCCTGTGCATGTGTATGCTTGTGTCTGTGCATGTGTATGCTTGTGTCTGTGCCTGTGCATGCTTGTGTCTGTGCCTGTGTATGCTTGTGTCTGTGCATGTGCATGCTTGTGTCTGTGCCTGTGTATGCTTGTGTCTGTGCATGTGTATACGTGTGTCTGTGCCTGTGTATGCTTGTGTCTGTGCCTGTGTATGCGTGTGTCTGTGCATGTGCATGCTTGTGTCTGTGCATGTGCATGCTTGTGTCTGTGCCTGTGTATGCTTGTGTCTGTGCATGTGCATGCTTGTGTCTGTGCATGTGCATGCTTGTGTCTGTGCCTGTGTATGCTTGTGTCTGTGCATGTGTATGCTTGTGTCTGTGCCTGTGTATGCTTGTGTCTGTGCATGTGTATACGTGTGTCTGTGCCTGTGTATGCTTGTGTCTGTGCCTGTGTATGCGTGTGTCTGTGCATGTGCATGCTTGTGTCTGTGCATGTGCATGCTTGTGTCTGTGCCTGTGTATGCTTGTGTCTGTGCATGTGCATGCTTGTGTCTGTGCCTGTGTATGCTTGTGTCTGTGCATGTGCATGCTTGTGTCTGTGCATGTGCATGCTTGTGTCTGTGCCTGTGTATGCTTGTGTCTGTGCCTGTGCATGTGTTTACCGTAGAAGCGTGATGCAAGCAGGGACAGCAGGCAGAAGGAGCCACTGAGGAGCAGGGACAGCATGCTGATTGGGCGTCTGCCACAGCGGGCCAATAGGAATGGGACGAGCAAGCAGGGTGTCTCTGATAGGCCGCTGAAGAACTGAGCCAGGAAGACATCCACCCCGAAACGCCCGACATTCAGACAGATACCGTAGTACGTCAGGGCTGACGCTAGCCTAACACACACAGTGGGGAGAGACAGCATCAGAGACAGGGCAGAGAGACAGCATCAGACACAGGGCAGAGAGACAGTATCAGACACAGGGCGGAGAGACAGCATCAGAGACAGGGCAGAGAGACAGCATCAGACACAGGGCAGAGAGACAGTATCAGACACAGGGCGGAGAGACAGCATCAGAGACAGGGCAGAGAGACAGCATCAGACACAGGGCAGAGAGACAGTATCAGACACAGGGCGGAGAGACAGCATCAGAGACAGTGGGGAGAGACAGCATCAGAGACAGCATCATACACAGGGCGGAGAGACAGCATCATACACAGTGGGGAGAGACAGCATCAGAGACACCATCATACACAGGGCAGAGAGACAGCACCAGACACAGAGCAGGGAGACAGCATCAGACACAGGGCGGAGAGACAGCATCATACACAGGGCGGAGAGACAGCATCAGAGACCGCATCAATACACAGGGCGGAGAGACAACATCATACACAGTGGGGAGAGACAGCATCAGAGACCGCATCATACACAGGGCGGAGAGACAGCATCATACACAGTGGGGAGAGACAGCATCAGAGACACCATCATACACAGGGCAGAGAGACAGCACCAGACACAGAGCAGAGAGACAGCATCATACACAGGGCGGAGAGACAGCATCATACACAGGGCGGAGAGACAGCATCAGAGACCGCATCATACACAGGGCGGAGAGACAACATCATACACAGGGCGGAGAGACAGCATCAGACACAGGGCAGAGAGACAACATCAGACACAGGGCGGAGAGACAGCATCATACACAGGGCGGAGAGACAGCATCAGAGACCGCATCATACACAGGGCGGAGAGACAACATCATACACAGTGGGGAGAGACAGCATCAGAGACAGTGGGGAGAGACAGTGGGGAGAGACAGCATCAGAGACAGCATCATACACAGGGCGGAGAGACAGCATCATACACAGTGGGGAGAGACAGCATCAGAGACACCATCATACACAGGGCAGAGAGACAGCACCAGACACAGAGCAGAGAGACAGCATCATACACAGGGCGGAGAGACAGCATCATACACAGGGCGGAGAGACAGCATCAGAGACCGCATCATACACAGGGCGGAGAGACAACATCATACACAGGGCGGAGAGACAGCATCAGACACAGGGCAGAGAGACAGCATCAGACACAGGGCAGAGAGACAGTATCAGACACAGGGCGGAGAGACAGCATCAGACACAGGGCGGAGAGACAGCATCAGACACAGGGCGGAGAGACAACATCATACACAGGGCGGAGAGACAGCATCAGACACAGGGCAGAGAGACAGCATCAGACACAGGGCAGAGAGACAGCATCAGACACAGGGCGGAGAGACAGCATCAGACACAGGGCGGAGAGACAGCATCATACACATGGCGGCGAGACAGCATCAGACACAGGGTGGAGAGACAGCATCAGACACGGGGCGGAGAGACAGCATCAGACACAGGGCGGCGAGACAGCATCAGACACAGGGCGGAGAGACAGCATCATACACAGGGCGGCGAGACAGCATCAGACACAGGGCGGAGAGACAACATCAGACACAGGGCGGAGAGACAGCATCAGACAAATGCTGTGGAACAAATGGAGTACAGCGGTAGAACCTGACAACCTCTCTTTTTGAGTGACAAAGTTGTTGTTGTTTTATCTCTGTACTCCAGCACTTTGGATTTGAAATTATATAATGACTATGAGGTTAAAGTCCACTGTCAGCTTTCATTTGAGGGTATTTTCCTCGTCATTGTGTGCTAGGAATATGGGACCATATACTAAACTTTGGACACTTTTTAATACACAGACGTGAATTCGTCCCAATACTTTCCGTCTCCTAAAATGCAGGGACTGTGTACAAAAAGTGCTGTAATGTCTAAACAGTTCACCAAATATGGATGAAAATACCTTCAAATTAAAGCTGACAGTCCTGCACTTTAACATCAGTCATTGTATCATTTCAAATCCAAAGTGCTGGTGTTACGGTCCCATAAGACAAACTATAAATGAAAATAACTGACAACCAAAACAAAACGGAATCAGGTGGATTTTAGGAGGGGTTTTCAAAGACACTCCTGGGGGTGTCCACCGAAAAGTTGACTAGCAGCAAGAGTCTGGGTCCTAAAAGACACCCACCATGAATGCCCATTAAATTTGCCCCATAAAACACAAACCAAAATAAACCCCTCCAAACCAACTTTGAATATGGAGCTAAAAGAAAGTGGGGCAAACCAAAAAGGGGAGAACACAAGATTAAAGGCTTTGTTTTTATCACACTCAAAAAGGAAGCGCTAAACCGTGGTCAAGCACTTCCAACATCTTTCAAGAACCAACTGGAGCAGTGGGCCACTCTTAATTATCACCTGGGCTAGCACAGGTGATACACCTTCCCACTAACGAGATGGACAAGCCGACACAGGTGTAACACCTATTTACTAACGAGGTGACACCAATTGGTCCGCCCTACGTGATAACGCTCTACCTCCAAATAGAAATGGAATAACCTGTATCACTGGAGTACAGAGCTAAAACAATACTTTTGGTGCTCACTGTACACACAGACTGACCCACCCAATGTAACTCATGATGACCAGGCGCAGTAGAATGGTGGGACTTCTCATGTGTCCGCAGTGAGAAAGTGTGTTTCCCTCCTGGGTTAGCGTGTCTGCCTTTGCGATGTGTGTGCCAGTCTCCAGTGTGTGTGTCTCATTGTCAGGTGTGTCTGTGTCCAGGGGGATTTGTTGCAGGTCCTTCTCCTCTGTGTCCAACAGCTGCAACAGAAACACACACACACAGACAACAAACACACACACACAGACCTGCGTTGAGTCTAGGAACACTGATATAGTACAGACATACATTTGTGTGTGTGTGTGTGTGTGTGTGTGTGTGTGTGTGTGTGTGTGTGTGTGTGTGTGTGTGTGTGTGTGTGTGTGTGTGTGTGTGTGTGTGTGTGTGTGTGTGTGTGTGTGTGTGTGTGTGTGTGTGTGTGTGTACCAGGTCTAGACAGCGTTTGTCCTCAGGACTGTGTCTCCTGTACTCCTCCAGAGTGTCTGTCCTCTTCTTCAGGAACAACCAGTGAGGAGACTCAGGAATGGAGCTGAG
Source organism: Salvelinus alpinus (assembly GCF_045679555.1). NCBI lineage: Eukaryota > Metazoa > Chordata > Actinopteri > Salmoniformes > Salmonidae > Salvelinus > Salvelinus alpinus. The sequence continues at coordinate 40,260,288 of NC_092110.1, read as the reverse complement.
AGGGGGAGATTCATGGCTGAGAAGGGGGAGATTCGTGGCTGAGAGGAGGAGATTCATGGCTGAGAAGGGGGAGATTCATGGCTGAGAGGAGGAGATTCATGGCTGAGAAGGGGGAGATTCATGGCTGAGAAGGTGGAGATTCATGGCTGAGAGGGGGGAGATTCATGGCTGAGAAGGGGGGGATCCATGGCTGAGAAGGGGGAGATTCATGGCTGAGAAGGGGGAGATTCATGGCTGAGAAGGGGGAGATTCATGGCTGAGAGGGGGAGATTCATGGCTGAGAAGGGGGAGATTAATGGCTGAGAAGGGGGAGATTCGTGGCTGAGAAGGGGGAGATTCATGGCTGAGAGGGAGGAGATTCATGGCTGACATGGAGGAGATTCATGGCTGAGAGGGAGGGGGGGATTCATGGCTGAGAAGGGGGAGATTCATGGCTGAGAAGGGGGAGATTCATGGCTGAGAGGGGGGAGATTCATGGCTGAGAAGGGGGAGATTCATGGCTGAGAAGGGGGAGATTCATGGCTGAGAAGGGGGAGATTCATGGCTGAGAAGGGGGAGATTAATGGCTGAGAAGGGGGAGATTCGTGGCTGAGAAGGGGGAGATTCATGGCTGAGAGGGAGGAGATTCATGGCTGAGATGGAGGAGATTCATGGCTGAGAGGGAGGGGGGGATTCATGGCTGAGAAGGGGGAGATTCATGGCTGAGAAGGGGGAGATTCATGGCTGAGAGGGAGGGGGGGATTCATGGCTGAGAAGGGGGAGATTCATGGCTGAGAAGGGGGAGATTCATGGCTGAGAAGGTGGAGATTCATGGCTGAGAGGGGGGAGATTCATGGCTGAGAAGGGGGGGATTCATGGCTGAGAAGGGGGAGATTCATGGCTGAGAAGGGGGAGATTCATGGCTGAGAAGGGGGAGATTCATGGCTGAGAGGGGGGAGATTCATGGCTGAGAAGGGGGAGATTAATGGCTGAGAAGGGGGAGATTCGTGGCTGAGAAGGGGGAGATTCATGGCTGAGAGGGAGGAGATTCATGGCTGAGATGGAGGAGATTCATGGCTGAGAGGGAGGGGGGGATTCATGGCTGAGAAGGGGGAGATTCATGGCTGAGAAGGGGGAGATTCATGGCTGAGAGGGAGGGGGGGATTCATGGCTGAGAAGGGGGAGATTCATGGCTGAGAAGGGGGAGATTCATTACTGAAGGGGAGATTCATGGCATTTCACTACAGGTTCACTCACACTCTCTCACCTGGTTTCAGGGGAGACTTAGGGTTGTGTGTGTTACTCACTAGTAGAGTGGCAGACAGAGGATCTGTGGTACGGTCAGTGCCTGGTGCATTTGTGTCCAGGTGTGTGTTACTCACTAGTAGAGTGGCAAACAGAGAATCTGTGGTATCGCCAGTGCCAGGTGTAGCTGTGTCCAGGTGTGTGTTACTCACTAGTAGAGTGGCAGACAGAGAATCTGTGGTATCGCCAGTGCCAGGTGTAGCTGTGTCCAGGTGTGTGTAAGGTACGCCAGCGGTGCCAGGGCCATCATACCCAGACTGAAGGAGAAGGACAGGAGGGCCGGGGGCCAGATACGATACCTGGGAAGACTCCATTCCACACCTACACACACACACACACACACACACACACACACACACACACACACACACACACACACACACACACACACACACACACACACACACACACACACACACACACACACACACACACACACACACACACACACACACACACACACACACACACACACACACACACACACACACACACACACAATTAAATCCATGCACACAGCCGTATGTCACGATGCACCACACAGTTACGGAAGGGTAGATGTAAATAAAAAAAAGTGCTTCTACACCTGCATTGCTTGCTGTTTGGGGTTTTGGGCTGGGTTTCTGTACAGCACTTTGAGATATCAGCTGATGTAAGAAGGGCTTTATAAATACATTTGATTTGATTTGATGTGTGTGTGTGTGTGTTTTCCTTACCCAGGCTGAAGCTGCAGATATTGATGCAGCAGCAGGACACCCCGGCCATACAGCGAAGGGTGAGGAAGAGGATGGCTTGAGGAAGGATGGCCGGGAGCAGAGCAGTCACAGCATGGACACATACACACACCAGCAGTACCACTCGCTTACCGTACCTAGTCACACACACACAGACACACACACACACACACACACACACACACACACACACACACACACACACACACACACACACACACACACACACACACACACACACACACACACACACACACACACACACACACACACACACACACACACACACACACACACACACACACCTTCCATGTGTTACAGTGTATCATTTACTGTGTGTGTGTGTGTGTGTGTGTGTGTGTGTGTGTGTGTGTGTGTGTGTGTGTGTGTGTGTGTGTGTGTGTGTGTGTGTGTGTGTGTGTGTGTGTGTGTGTGTGTGTGTGTGTGTGTACAATGTGTGTATACAGTGTGTGTATACAGTGTGTGTATATACAGTTGAAGTCGGAAGTTTACATACACCTTACCAAATACATTTTAACTAAGTTTTTCACTTCAATTCCTGACTAATCCTAGTAAAAATGTCCTGTCTTAAGTCAGTTAGGATCACCACTTTATTTTTAGAATGTGAAATGTCAGAATAATAGTAGAGAGAATTATTTATTTCAGCTTTTATTTATTTCATCACATTCCCAGTGGGTCAGAAGTTTACATACACTCAATTAGTATTTGGTAGCATTGCCTTTCAATTGTTTAACTTGGGTCAAACGTTTCGGGTAGCCTTCCACAAGCTTCCCACAATAAGTTGGGTGAATTTTGGCCCATTCCTCCTGACAGAGCTGGTGTAAATGAGTCAGGTTTGTAGGCCTCCTTGCACACACACGCTTTTTCAGTTCTGCTCACACATTTTCTATAGGATTGAGGTCAGGGCTTTGTGATGGCCACTCCAATACCTTGACTTTGTTGTCCTTAAGCCATTTTGCCACAACTTTGGAAGTATGCTTGGGGGTCATTGTCCATTTGGAAGACCCATTCGCGACCAATCTTTAACTTCCTGACTGATGTCTTGAGATGTTGCTTCAATATATCCACATAATTTTACTTCCTCATGATGCCATCTATTTTGTAAAGTGCACCAGTCCCTCCTGCATGCAAGGCACCCCCACAACATGATGCTGCCACCCCCGTGCTTCACGGTTGGGATGGTGTTTTTCGGCTTGCAAGCTTCCCCCTTTTTCCTCCAAACATTAAGATGGTCTTTATGGCCAAACAGTTCTATTTTTGTTTCATCAGACCAGAGGACATTTCCCCAAAAAGTACGATCTTTTTCCCCATGTGCAGATGCAAACCGTAGTCTGGCTTTTTTTATGGCGGTTTTGGAGCAGTGGCTTCATCCTTGCTGAGCGGCCTTTCAGGTTATGTCGATATAGGACTCATTTTACTGTGGATATAGATACTTTTGTACCTTTTTCCTCCAGCATCTTCACAGGGTCCTTTGCTGTTGTTCTGGGATTGATTTGCACTTTTCGCACCAAAGTACGTTTGTCTCTAGGAGACAGAAAGCATCTCCTTCCTGAGCGGTTTGACGGCTGCGTGGTCCCATGGTGTTTATACTTGCGTACTATTGTTTGTACAGATGTACAGTGGTACCTTCAGGCGTTTGGAAATTGCTCCCAAGGATGAACCAGACTTGTGGAAGTCTACAATTTTTTTTCTGAGGTCTTAGCTGATTTCTTTTGATTTTCCCATGATGTCAAGCAAAGAGGCACTGAGTTTGAAGGAAGGCCTTGAAATACATCCACAGGTACACCTCCAATTGACCTAAATTATGTAAATTAGCCTATCAGAAGCTTCTAAAGCCATGACATAATTTTCTGGAATTTTACAAGCTGTTTACTTAGTGTATGTAATCTTCTGACCCACTGGAATTGTGATACAGTGAATTATAAATGAAATACTCTGTCTGTAAATAGTTGTTGGAAAAATTACTTGTGTCATGCACAAAGTAGATGTCCTAACCGACTTGCCAAAACTATAGTTTGTTAAAAAGAAATTTGTGGAGTGGTTGAAAAACGAGTTTTAATGACTCCACCCTAAGTTTATGTAAACCTTCGACTTCAACTGTATATATACTGTGTGTGTGTGTGTGTATGTACTGTGTGTGTGTATGTACAGTGTATGTATGTCACCTGTCAGAGAGAGCTCCTCCAAAGAGAGATCCCAGCAGAAGGCCAGTCATGTACATGGTCTGACTGTAGGACAAGACCACTGGATCCATACACACTGCGCCCTGTAACACAAACACACAGATGTTTGTGCTAGATAATGTTCTAGTAATCTAGTTGCACCACTAAATATTTATTGCCACACACCTGATAATGAAATCTGTTGTTTTACAGGTTCAGCCATAGTAGTACTCAGGGTCAGGCATAGTAGTACTCAGGGTCAGCCATAGTCGTACTCAGGGTCAGCCATAGTAGTACTCAGGGTCAGCCATAGTAGTACCCAGGGTCAGCCATAGTAGTACTCAGGGTCAGCCATAGTAGTACTCAGGGTCAGCCATAGTAGTACCCAGGGTCAGCCATAGTAGTACCCAGGGTCAGCCATAGTAGTACTCAGGGTCAGCCATAGTAGTACTCAGGGTCAGCCATAGTAGTACTCAGGGTCAGCCATAGTAGTACCCAGGGTCAGCCATAGTAGTACACAGGGTCAGCCATAGTAGTACACAGGGTCAGCCATAGTAGTACTCAGGTTCAGCCATGTAGTAATCAGGGTCAGCCATAGTAGTACTCAGGATCAGCCATAGTAGTACTCAGGATCAGCCATAGTAGTACTCAGGGTCAGCCATGGTAGTACTCAGGGTCAGCCATGGTAGTACTCAGGGTCAGCCATAGTAGTACTCCGGTTCAGCCATAGTAGTAATCAGGGTCAGCCATAGTAGTACCCAGGGTCAGCCATAGTAGTAATCAGGGTCAGCCATAGTAGTACCCAGGGTCAGCCATAGTAGTAATCAGGGTCAGCCATAGTAGTACACAGGATCAGCCATAGTAGTACTCAGGGTCAGCCATGGTAGTACTCAGGGTCAGCCATAGTAGTACTCAGGGTCAGTCATAGTAGTACTCCGGTTCAGCCATAGTAGTAATCAGGGTCAGCCATAGTAGTACCCAGGGTCAGCCATAGTAGTAATCAGGGTCAGCCATAGTAGTACCCAGGGTCAGCCATAGTAGTACTCAGGGTCAGCCATGGTAGTACTCAGGGTCAGCCATAGTAGTACTCCGGTTCAGCCATAGTAGTAATCGGGTTCAGCCATAGTAGTACCCAGGGTCAGCCATAGTAGTACCCAGGGTCAGCCATAGTAGTACCCAGGGTCAGCCATAGTAGTACCCAGGGTCAGCCATATTAGTACCCAGGGTCAGCCATAGTAGTACCCAGGGTCAGCCATAGTAGTACTCATGTTTAGCCATAGTAGTACTCAGGTTCAGGTGTATATTATTAGTAGATTTGGATAGAAAACACTCTGAAGTTTCTAAAACTGTTTGAATGATGTCTGTGTGTATAACATAACTCATATTGCAGGCAAAAACCCTAGGATTTTTTTTAGGTCACAGTCCATTCAAATGCTTGTCTATGGGATATTCAAAGGAAATCCTCCCAGATTGCAGTTCCTATGGCTTCCACTAGATGTCAACAGTCTTTAGAAAGGGTTTCAGGCTGGTTTTTGAAAAATTGATTAGTAGTTGTAGTTTTTCAAGGTGGCTCTCATTTGGACTGTAGTCTTGTGGCGCACGTGGATGAGGGCGCGCACCTCGTTATTTATCTCCGGAATTGAACATACTACATTCCGTGTTAAATTGTATAATTTATTTACATATTAAGGTACCTGAGGATTGATTAGAAACGTTGTTTGACTTGTTTGGACAAAGTTTATTGGTAACTTTTCGGATTCTTTTGCCTGCATGTTGAACGAGTGGAACGGGTGGATTACTGAATCAAACGCGCCAAATAAACTGACTTTTTGGGGATTTAAAGGACTTTATCAAACAAAACGACAATTTGTTGTGTAGCTGGGACCCTTTGGATTGCAAACAGAGGAAGATCTTCAAAAGTAAATGATTTATTTTATCGCTATTTCTGATTTTTGTGACGCCTCTGCTGGTTTGGAAAATGTTTTTAATGCTGGTGTATGCGGGTCGCTGTCCTCAGTTAATCGCATGATATGTTTTCGCCGTAAAACCTTTTTGAAATGTGACAAAGTGGTTGGATTAACAAGAAGTTAAACATACAGTCCGTGGCATACAGTCCGGGAAACACTGCTGCCTGTCGGACTTCGTTCAGGGCTTAAATGCCCCAAGACCTCTTGGCTCAAAGTAAGGGACATTTAACTTGCTAACATTCTAACTTATAAAACTGATAATGAGCTCCAAGCACAAATGAAAGCATGACGTTAGTGTGAAACGTACCATCTCTTAGTGTAGCAATCAGTGAAAAGGTATGTTCTGATGCACCGTGGGCTCTATCGTCAATGCATCCACACTTATTTATAGACTTTATCTCATGATCTCGACAAAACAACTTCTGTTATGTTGATAATGATCATGAGATAAACAAGGGATTTTTTTTCTCTCTTCATTATGTCCTCTCTGGACCAGACCCAGCTGCTATCGCATTCGTGTCAATGGGAGACACTACTGGTTAGGTAAACCGATTGTTTTCAATTGTAAAAAGCCTAAGCGAACTATCTTCATTGTCTAGGCCCCTTGCTTTTTCAATCTTTACTAATGACATGCCACTGGCCTTAAGTAAAGCCTGTGTGTCTATGTATGCGGATGACTCAACGCTATACACGTCAGCTACTACAGCGACTAAAATCACTGCAACACTTAAGAGCTGCAGTTAGTTTCAGAGCGGGTGGCAAGGAATAAGTTAGTCCTAAATATTTCTAAAACTAAAAGCATTATATTTGGAACCAATCATTCACTAAACCCTAAACCTCAACTAACTCTTATAATAAATAATGTGGAAATTGAGCAAGTTGAGGTGACTAAACTGCTTGGAGTAACCCTGGATGGTAAACTGTCATGGTCAAAATATATTGATACAACAGTAGCTAAGGTGGGGAGAAGTCTGTCTATAATAAAGCGATGCTCTGCCTTCTTAACAACACTATCAACAAGGCAGGTCCTACAGGCCCTAGTTTTGTCGCACCTTGACTACTGTTCAGTGTATTAAATGTATTGTAGATATGTGATAGTGGAGTAGTGGCCTGAGGGAACATACTAAATGTATTGTAGATATGTGATAGTGGAGTAGTGGCCTGAGGGAACACACTAAATGTATTGTAGATATGTGATAGTGGAGTAGTGGCCTGAGGGAACATACTAAATGTATTGTAGATATGTGATAGTGGAGTAGTGGCCTGAGGGAACATACTAAATGTATTGTAGATATGTGATAGTGGAGTAGTGGCCTGAGGGAACACACTAAATGTATTGTAGATATGTGATAGTGGAGTAGTGGCCTGAGGGAACATACTAAATGTATTGTAGATATGTGATAGTGGAGTAGTGGCCTGAGGGAACATACTAAATGTATTGTAGATATGTGATAGTGGAGTAGTGGCCTGAGGGAACACACTAAATGTATTGTAGATATGTGATAGTGGAGTAGTGGCCTGAGGGAACATACTAAATGTATTGGGTAAAATGTTATGACATCTCATCAACAATGTATACAACTGCCTTAATGTTGCTGGATCCTTAATAAATACAAATACATATTTCATATATTACATATTTCATCCACCAGCGCAGCCACGTGGACAATAAAACAAATCAATAAATCATGACACAGAGTTGGGGGTCTTCGTTTCATTTGTAATAAACTTTGAATGTAATATTTACCCCTGTACCAGTAAACATGAAAAATAAATAAATAGGAGGCAGGTTCAATTAGAACTATTCAGAGACGCCCACCCCCCCCCCCCCCCCCCCCTTTGCCAATTATGTTGAAACTATAATTACTGTATTTAATTCCAGGCTTTTCATTACATGTTTACTCACATTATCTCCCTCCGTGTCGTTCCCCCGCGTGATCTCATCCTGTGTCGGTAACAATACCGATATTAGTGACACGTTTATCTCGCGCACGTCCCCCGTAGTGTGGTTCTGTTTGCGCGCACTACTAGAAGAGACATCATCTCCTCCGGTTCGACTCTTGGTCGGTAACTGACTGGGGACGTTAGCGCACGAGGAGGCTGCTCTGCTGACAGTGAAGACGTCGAGGAAGAAAAGAAACGCCGTGAAGAAGAATATGAGAGCGAGCCGCAAGTACACCGCGAGCTGCAATGGAGCCATAGGACTCTTCTCTTTCACTCTCTCTCTCTCTCTCTCTGCTCACCGCCTAACTCACCAGACAGCGGAGGTGAAGGGACAGCTACACCCGTAAACTCATGGAACTCCCGTCAAGTCTTCTTAGCGCAAGAAGTACTGTAAAAGCAAAGTCTAATCATTACAAATCGTGACAAACTGGTCAGGGGTGAATAAATACCTAACCCACAGTCCTCTGCATTATACTTCCTCCCTATTGCCTGGGGGTCGAGCTTACCTAAACCTAGAAATTCTATAGAACTACTTTACCACTCTCCATTCCTTCTCTCTCCCCTCTCTTTTCTCTCCATTCCTTCTCTCTATGCCTCCTCTCTTCTCTCTCCATTCCTTCTCTCTCCCCTCTCTTTTCTCTCCATTCATTCTCTCTCCCCTCTCTTTTCTCTCCATTCCTTCTCTCTATCCCTCCTCTCTTCTCTCTCCATTCCTTCTCTCTCCCCTCTCTTTTCTCTCCATTCATTCTCTCTCCCCTCTCTTTTCTCTCCATTCCTTCTCTCTATCCCTCCTCTCTTCTCTCTCTATTCCTTCTCTCTCCCCTCTCTTTTCTCTCCATTCCTTCTCTCTATCCCTCCTCTCTTCTCTCTCCATTCCTTCTCTCTCCCCTCTCTTTTCTCTCCATTCATTCTCTCTCCCCTCTCTTTTCTCTCAATTCCTTCTCTCTATCCCTCCTCTCTTCTCTCTCTATTCCTTCTCTCTCAAAACAGTTAGCATATTTCCCCAAAACCCCACAGACATCTTGGAAAATGAAACACACCAATCAAAATCATGTACTCCCTGCTCAAAATGAAACTCTGCTTACAAATGAGACACACATCATATGAATATAACTTAGTGACAACTGAGATCACACTAATGTGACATATTCAAAACACTACTATCAGAACCTATTTCAATGTAAAGACTAAGATGTTTTTATACTGTAAATTGTTTGTGTGTACTCAAATAAAAAAAATTACGTTTTATATTTCAACGTGACTCATTACATGACAGCATACTGTAAACACACATACAGTAAATATATATTGGAATATGCAAAGGAAGACAAATAGGCCTATTTGTACTACTGTTAGATCAATAAAACTGTCAAAATACAGTAGTATCTAAATCATAAGTCAAGAAACAAATACTCCATTACGAAAACAAAATCAGTAATCTCTGTTGTTTTGGTCCAGCCACAGATTTTCATCAACATCACAGGCAATATATTCTGGAAGCAGTTGTCATGGAAGCAGTTGCGGAGGACCTGAGCAGCCCAATGGGAAACGTACGTTGTCCCAAATTAGAACATTTGCTGCTCAGGATCACCTGGACGTCTCTGGCTGAAAAAGATGGTCATGTAAGGCGTTCAGGAGAGGGTGGCATGGCGGTGGAGGATCCCATTGTGGCTCATAGCTGTACATATGGTGACATCCCCCCCCCCCCCCCCCGCGCTGGCCTGGTACCTCACTCTGATGTGATGAAAGATGTCAGGGTTTTCAATCATCTGTTGTTGGATTTCCCGCAGTCTTATGGCATTATGTTCAACTACCATTTGCACAATGGCAGCTTTCCTGTTCGTGGTGGTCGTCTTTCAGTTATACTACCGTTTTGTTTCTGAATGTTTAAACACTAGCAGTGATTCTTGAAGCACTATCTCTGAAACCATTAACACTGGTAGCCAATGCATTTACCAAGTGTACCAAACTGAATGCACCTTCTCTGCTTTACACTCAGTTTGTCATTTTATAACACACTTTTTGCAAATCTGTAAACACAACGCACTGCTTTACACTCAGTTTGCAATTTAATAACACACTTCTAGCAAAACTGTAAACATTGGTCTCTACATTGCTACACTATTTCGCCAATTGCCTGTCCACATTGACACATGAAAAGCCTTTTAGATAATGAGTTCACTTACAAATCAGAGCTTGAGCACTATACATAGGTAACAGGTAAACATTTGGTTTGGACAACAATGGTTGCCAATATTGGACAGAGAGTAAGAGGGGTGAGAACTAGAGGAGGAGGAAGAGGAGGAGGAAGGGGAGGAAGAGGAGGACGAGGTGGAGGTGAAGAAGTAAGAGGAGGAGGAGAAGTAAGAGGAGGAGGACGAGGAGGAGGAAGAGGAGGAAGAGGAGGAGGAGGAAGAGGAAGAGGATGAAGAGGAGGTGGAAGAGGAGGAGGAGGAGGAGGTGAAGAAGTAAGAGGAGGAGGAGAAGTAAGAGGAGGAAGAGGAGGAGGAAGAGGACGAGGAGGAGGAAGATGAGGAAGAGGAGGAGGAAGAGGAGGAAGGGGAGGAGGAGAAGGAAGAGGAGGAGGAGGAGGAGGAGGAGGAGGAGGTGAAGAAGTAAGAGGAGGAGGAGAAGTAAAAGGAGGAAGAGGGGGAGGAAGTAGATGAGGAAGAGGAGGAGGAGGAAGATGAGGACGAGGAGGAGGTGAAGAAGTAAGAAGAGGAGGAGGAGGAAGCGGAGGAGGAGGAAGATGAGGAAGATGAGGAGGAAGATGAGGAAGAGGAGGAGGACGAGGTGAAGAAGGAAGAGGAGGAGGAGGAGAGGACGGGGAAGAGGAAAAGGAAGAGGGGTCAGGGACACAATAACTGATGAAATCAGAGCGACTGGTTGACCATGTTGTCAACCACGGGATGAGCATGAGGGAGGCTGGGCAACGGGTTCAACCAAATCTGAGCCGCTATACTGTTGCAGGTATCATCAGGATATTTAGAAATGAGAACCGGTAAGTAACTGTAGTCTTACTGGTACAGTATTATGTACTGTACTTTCATAATGAGATGGATCTATGGCCAGACCCACAAAGAAGACGAGATGTAGCCAACATTTTTTTCAGTCCTCTATTTTTTTTTCTAGCACAAATGTTTTGTTTTTTCTTCTACTGCGCTTTTGTTGTTTAAGGAGTGTTAGAACATTTAGAGAAAAAATTATACTAATAATTTCAACCTTATTTGTATTGATAGTGTGTTAGGTTTGGAATACACTTCCATACTTTACACATTTGGATACCTGTGTGTTTACTACATGTGTGACAAAACTTTATTGCAAACTCCTTTGCCCTGCATGCAGAAAAAAGCAAAAGCCACAAGTGTTTTTCATTTATACTATCAGTTCGTAGTTGGTGCTTCGTGTGCTTATTCAAATGATGGTTTGTGTGTACTGTATTGACGCAAAAACCACAATTTGAAAAGTTTTGCAAGTAGTATTTGTTTTTTTGCAAGAGATGTCTAATGTTTTGCTGGTTTGGTGTAAGGTTTTGTGGTTAGTGTGTAGAGTTTTTCAAAAATAGTCTATAGTTTTAAAGATGGTGGTTAAGCAACCAGAAAAAACTGTAAAACTAAATAGCATACAGTAACAGTAAACACTACAGTAATACAGTATTCAAGATTAACATGTTACAAAGTAGTACAGCTCCCAGTTTCCTCCATGCAGTCATATATGAAACACTTACTATGTTTCCCCTTCCAGTATGTATTGGAATCTACAGTCTTTACTGTGCTTTATATTGTTCTCCTGTCAAGGAGTAAAAGTAGCAGAGATGTCTGCAGTACAAACCTCTTCTCATTGTGGAACGTCCGGATGATGGATGCTACGGGGAAGCAGCACTCTCTGCCCAGCCTCTCTCAAGGTCAAACCATGGTTGACCCCTCACTCCACCATCAGAGATTACCCTCCTTGTTCTTGGTCTACCTCTACCTCCACCTCCACCTCCACCTCCACCTCCACCTCCACCTCCACCTCCACCTCCACCTCTACCTCTACCTCTACCTCCACCTCCACCTCCACCTCTACCTCTACCTCTACCTCCACCTCCACCTCTACCTCTACCTCTACCTCTACCTCCACCTCCACCTCCACCTCCACCTCCACCTCCACCTCTACCTTTTCACCTCTACCTCTACAGGTTTGGATCATCGGGTCTCATGGGCCAGTTTTAGTGTGTAAACAAAGGGGAAAGCTGTAATACCAATAAGCAGCATCAGTTTCCTAAATAAGGAGGGCTTGAAAAACACAGGAGGGTCTATAAAACAGGAGGGTCTATAAAACACAGGAGGGTCTATAAAACAGGAGGGTCTATAAAACAGGAGGGTCTATAAAACAGGAGGGTCTATAAAACACAGGAGGGTCTATAAAACACAGGAGGGTCTATAAAACAAGAGGGTCTATAAAACACAGGAGGGTCTATAAAATACAGGAGGGTCTATAAAACAGGAGGGTCTATAAAACACAGGAGGGTCTATAAAACACAGGAGGGTCTATAAAACACAGGAGGGTCTATAAAACACAGGAAGGTCTATAAAACACAGGAGGGTCTATAAAACAGGAGGGTCTATAAAACACAGGAGGGTCTATAAAACAGGAGGGTCTATAAAACAGGAGGGTCTATAAAACAGGAGGGTCTATAAAACAGGAGGGTCTATAAAACACAGGAGGGTCTATAAAACACAGGAGGGTCTATAAAACAGGAGGGTCTATAAAACACAGGAGGGTCTATAAAACACAGGAGGGTCTATAAAACAGGAGGGTCTATAAAACAGGAGGGTCTATAAAACAGGAGGGTCTATAAAACAGGAGGGTCTATAAAACAGGAGGGTCTATAAAACACAGGAGGGTCTATAAAACAGGAGGGTCTATAAAACACAGGAGGGTCTATAAAACAGGAGGGTCTATAAAAGAGGAGGGTCTATAAAACAGGAGGGTCTATAAAACACAGGAGGGTCTATAAAACACAGGAGGGTCTATAAAACAGGAGGGTCTATAAAACACAGGAGGGTCTATAAAACACAGGAGGGTCTATAAAACAGGAGGGTCTATAAAACAGGAGGGTCTATAAAACAGGAGGGTCTATAAAACAGGAGGGTCTATTAAACAGGAGGGTCTATAAAACACAGGAGGGTCTATAAAACACAGGAGTGTCTATAAAACACAGGAGGGTCTATAAAACACAGGAGGGTCTATAAAACACAGGAGGGTCTATAAAAGACAACACACCATTTCCTGTATTCACTGATGATTTATTATCTGTGTTTGTTCTTATGCCTGTAAACTGCCAAGTTCATACGCACGCACGCACGCACGCACGCACGCACGCACGCACGCACGCACGCACGCACGCACGCACACACACACACACACACACACACACACACACACACACACACACACACACACACACACACACACACACACACACACACACACACAGTGATGGAATAGGTTGAAAACAGCCAAGAAGGCCTTCAACATGGTTTGAAATGAAGTTGATATGTATTTTCCAAAGTGATACCGAAGCAGCAGTGTACATGTTTCAGGAGCTGTCAACACACTGCAGGACCGAGACAAGAGTCCACATGTATTGTACCTTACAGATCTCTAACCCCCGTCCTGGGGCAGACTGTTGTACCTTACAGATCTCTAACCCCCGTCCTGGGGCAGACTGTTGTACCTTACAGATCTCTAACCCCCGTCCTGTGGCAGACTGTTGTACCTTACAGATCTCTAACCCCCGTCCTGGGGCAGACTGTTGTACCTTACAGATCTCTAACCCCCGTCCTGTGGCAGACTGTTGTACCTTACAGATCTCTAACCCCCGTCCTGTGGCAGACTGTTGTACCTTACAGATCTCTAACCCCCCGTCCTGTGGCAGACTGTTGTACCTTACAGATCTCTAACCCCCGTCCTGTGGCAGACTGTTGTACCTTACAGATCTCTAACCCCCCGTCCTGTGGCAGACTGTTGTACCTTACAGATCTCTAACCCCCGTCCTGTGCCAGACTGTTGTACCTTACAGCTCTCTAACCCCCGTCCTGGGGCAGACTGTTGTACCTTACAGATCTCTAACCCCCCGTCCTGTGGCAGACTGTTGTACCTTACAGATCTCTAACCCCCCGTCCTGTGGCAGACTATTGTACCTTACAGATCTCTAACCGCCGTCCTGTGCCAGACTGTTGTACCTTACAGATCTCTAACCCCCGTCCTGGGGCAGACTGTTGTACCTTACAGATCTCTAACCCCCCGTCCTGTGGCAGACTGTTGTACCTTACAGATCTCTAACCCCCCGTCCTGTGGCAGACTATTGTACCTTACAGATCTTTAACTCCCGTCCTGTGGCAGACTGTTGTACCTTACAGATCTCTAACCCCCGTCCTGTGGCAGACTGTTGTACCTTACAGATCTCTAACCCCCGTCCTGGGGCAGACTGTTGTACCTTACAGATCTCTAACCCCCGTCCTGGGGCAGACTGTTGTACCTTACAGATCTCTAACCCCCCGTCCTGTGGCAGACTGTTGTACCTTACAGATCTCTAACCCCCGTCCTGGGGCAGACTGTTGTACCTTACAGATCTCTAACTCCCGTCCTGTGGCAGACTGGTGTACCTTACAGATCTCTAACCCCCGTCCTGTGCCAGACTGTTGTACCTTACAGATCTCTAACCCCCCGTCCTGTGGCAGACTGTTGTACCTTACAGATCTCTAACCCCCGTCCTGTGGCAGACTGTTGTACCTTACAGATCTCTAACCCCCCGTCCTGTGCCAGACTGTTGTACCTTACAGATCTCTAACCCCCGTCCTGTGGCAGACTGGTGTACCTTACAGATCTCTAAACCCCGTCCTGTGGCAGACTGGTGTACCTTACAGATCTCTAACCCCCGTCCTGTACCAGACTGTTGTACCTTACAGATCTCTAACCCCCGTCCTGTGCCAGACTGTTGTACCTTACAGATCTCTAACCCCCGTCCTGTGGCAGACTGTTGTACCTTACAGATCTCTAACCCCCGTCCTGTGCCAGACTGTTGTACCTTACAGATCTCTAACCCCCCTCCTGTGGCAGACTGTTGTACCTTACAGATCTCTAACCCCCCGTCCTGTGGCAGACTGTTGTACCTTACAGATCTCTAACCCCCCGTCCTGTGGCAGACTGTTGTACCTTACAGATCTCTAACCCCTCTCCTGTGGCAGACTGTTGTACCATATTAGTCTCTCTAGACATCCAGGTTCCCTCCCACAATTTTCAACCATCTAGTTTACTCTACAGTCGTTGATTCACTCTAGGACTGCACGTGATATCATAGAAAATTCCTGTTTAGAGCAGATAACCTTGTCTGTCAGGTAGGAATAGGGTGTCGTCTCAGGTCTATTTACTGCATTTCTATCTTTGAAGTTGCCAACTATTTGGTGTGACCCGACCAAATTCACATTGAAATGTATGTTATAGATCTGTCATTCTCATTGAGAGCAAGTCTAAGAAGCGGAAGATCTGTTCTATACGTGCTATTTCTATGCTTCACGTTCTTAAGTTTTGTTTTTGTGTCTTTTACTTTCGGATTTTGCTCCGCCGTTTCCTTGTTGCTGAAACTTCAAATAGTTCGCCTAATTTCAGTTTATGTGACAAAAACAAGCAAATACAGCATAGATAAACATTGTACCATCGACACTGCAGTGAAATATCTTTTCCCCAAAAAAATATTTCACTGCGGTGTCGATGGTACAATGTTTATCTACGCTGTATTTGCTTGTTTTTGTCTCATAAACTGAAATTAGGCGAACTATTTGAAGTTTCAGCAACAAGGAAACGGCGGAGCAATTTCTACATAGTGCCTCTTTAATGTTGCGAATCTCACTGAACATAGGTCTGAGTCATGTCCAGTAGGTAAAAGTTGTCAACCGTTGTGGATAGAAATGCCATGAATAGAGCTGTGATTCCCTTTTCTTAAGCCCTGTGTTTTACATTATAATGTGACATACCTGGATTTTAACCTTTTATTTAAAGGTTTTTCATCAAACTGTCCACCTTTGTTTTTATGTCAGATGTTCCAGCACCGTCCTCAGACAGTTGCTGTCATTTTTGTTGTAGTTTCTGTATAAGGCTTAAAATAGAGTAAAATGTTGCTCTGTCACATTATTTAAAAAATACAGGATAAAATGTTGCTCTGTGTAACGTCTTTCGTCGGTGGAAAGAGAGGAGGACCAAAGCGCAGCGTGGTACGTTTCCATATTTATTGGAATACTTTTTCAATACGAACAAAAACAATAAACAGACGAAAACCGACGAAGCTACAGTCCTGAACTAGTGAACACATGAATGCACGAACAGGAACAATCACCCACAAACCAATAGTGAAAACAGGCAACCTAAATATGGTTCCCAATCAGAGACAACGTAAAACACCTGCCTCTGATTGACAACCATATCAGGCCAATCAGACAAACCTAACCTAGAAACATAGAACATAGACTATACCCACCCAGCTCACGTCCTGACCAACTAAATAAAGACAAAACAAAGGAAATAAGGTCAGGAACGTGACACTCTGTCACATGATTTAAAATACAGGATAAAATATTGCTCTGACACATGATTTAAAATACAGGATAAAATCTTGCTCTTTTACAAGTTTTAAAATACAGGATAAAACGTTGCTCTTTTACAAGTTTTATAATACAGGATAAAATCTTGCTCTTTTACAAGTTTTAAAATACAGGATAAAACGTTGCTCTTTTACAAGTTTTATAATACAGGATAAAATCTTGCTCTTTTACAAGTTTTAAAATACAGGATAAAACGTTGCTCTTTTACAAGTTTTATAATACAGGATAAAATCTTACTCTTTTACAAGTTTTAAAATACAGGATCAAATATTTCTCTGTCACATGATTTAAAATACAGGATCAAATATTTCTCTGTCACATGATTTAAAATACAGGATCAAATATTGTTCTGACACATGATTTAAAATACAGGATCAAATATTGCTCTGTCACATGATTTAAAATACAGGATCAAATGTTGTTCTGTCACATGATTGTGCCAAACAGAGTGCCATTGTCACGTCTACCCCTGCTCTTCCCCTCCGGCGTTCGACGTCACCGGTTTACTAACCACCGCCCTGGCTACCCATCATTACACACACCTGCACATCATCATTACACACACCTGCACATCATCATTACACACACCTGCACATCATCATTACACACACCTGCACATCATCATTATACACACCTGCACATCATCATTAGGCACACCTGGACTCTATTACCTTCCTGATTACTCCCCATATATATAGCACTTGTAAAAGAGCAACATTTTATCCTGTATTTTAAATCATGTGAGAGAGCAACATTTTACTGTATTTTAAATCATGTGACAGAGCTACATTTTACTGTATTTTAAGCCTTATATTCCCCATCAGGCGTTACTGACTCTGTGTCCATGTCCCGACGTTACTCCTGGTGTTGTGTTGGTTATTGTTTGCATTCGATTAAATTCTCCAACTGCTTCCTGACTCCAAGCGTCTACGTTACAGCCCTCCCTATCTGAGATCAACATAGCATAGTTTTATCTGAGCATTCCAAAAACGATGCGACCTGCTGGATACACCCCTGGTTAGTACCACGGTGGGAATGGTAGAACCCTGGACAGGCATTTTGGTTCATTTCCCTGGTCACAATCCTTTCTGAATCTACCAGGTAAACCAGTTCAATGCGTAGTATTGTATGGTGCATACTGTAGAATTGTTTACTTTGCTTCGGAGAAAGACACTTTATGAAGGCCTATCAACTCATCTCCGCATCCTCTCTCAAACCTTCACCCGTCATACTTTTTCCTCTTTTCAATTCTATATCCATTTCTGTTTCCATCCTCTTCATATTCTACAGCGCTGTACTTTCTCAGTCCTTCTCTTTCTTCCTCGTCACTCTCTTTACCGCCTTTTCAGATAGTAAACATCATAACAAAGACCGAGAAACATCAAAACAAAGACCAGTAAACATCAAAACATTCAACGTGAAACATATAAATATTATTCAAATATGCTAATGCTACCAGAGTAAAACTAAACAGGAGAAGGTAACATTACATAACCAACAGCCTGATTTAACCACTAGAATCACATACTGTATTAGGTAACGGTTAAAGAGTCTGAAATAATGACATAAAATGCAGTTGAGACTGTATGTGTCTAGTCCCAGATATTAGTCCTCCGTCCCATCATGCCTAGCGGTGAGTTCTGTGGACGTCGGTCCCCAACGTGGCTGCAGCCGAAAGGGGTGTGGCATAGCCGCTCGCTAAGCTCTGTAACCCGGCAACCAGACATCGCCAGCCGAACCGCAGAGCCTTCCCGACGTTCTACCAGACAGGACCAATGGGACACAGACACAGGGTCAGGCACAAAACCACACATTGTGTGTGTGGTATGGTGTATGTGAGTGTGTGTTGCAGCAGTTAATTAGTGTCATATGTAAGAGCTTAGGGCTGTGAGAGATTTACTCACAGTCTACTGCTCTGCTCTCAGCACCCCTAACCACCCCCTTAACCACTAACCACCCCCTCCTTAACCACAACCCCCCCCCCCTTAACCCCTAACAACCCCCTCCTTAACCACTAACCACCCCCTCCTTAACCACTAACCACACCCCTTAACCACTAACCACATCCCCTTAACCCCAAACCACCCCCTCCTTAACCCCAAACCACCCCCTCCTTAACCACAAACCACCCCCCTCCTTAACCACAAACCACCCCCTTCTTAACCACTAACCACCGCCCTCCTTAACCCCTAACCACAGCCCTTAACCCCATAACCACACCCCTTAACCCCATATCCACCCCCCTTAACACATATCTAACAAACTGTTGTCAATTTACTATATTAACAAGCAATATCAATCAAACATAGGCTGCATGGTTGTTATCCTGATCATAACCCATGTGATAAGGTTGTTATCCTGATCATAACCCATGTGATAAGGTTGTTAACCTGATCATAACCCATGTGATAAGGTTGTTAACCTGATCATAACCCATGTGATAAGGTTGTTATCCTGATCATAACCCATGTGATAAGGTTGTTATCCTGATCATAACCCATGTGATAATATACAACAGTCAAGCTTAAAAGTTAATACAGCTCAATTCATTAATTCACAAAACAGCTCATCACACATACAATAGGCCTATAGGCTACAGTGTTGTTGATCTGATCCTGTAACTAGAGCAGACAGAGTTGAACTAACCCATCTGATCCTGTAACTAGAGCAGACAGAGTTGAACTAACCCATCTGATCCTGTAACTAGAGCAGACAGAGTTGAACTAACCCATCTGATCCTGTAACTAGAGATAGCTGACAGAGTTGAACTAACCCATCTGATCCTGTAACTAGAGCAGACAGAGTTGAACTAACCCATCTGATCCTGTAACTAGAGATAGCTGACAGAGTTGAACTAACCCATCTGATCCTGTAACTAGAGCAGACAGAGTTGAACTAACCCATCTGATCCTGTAACTAGAGCAGACAGAGTTGAACTAACCCATCTGATCCTGTAACTAGAGCAGACAGAGTTGAACTAACCCATCTGATCCTGTAACTAGAGATAGCTGACAGAGTTGAACTAACCCATCTGATCCTGTAACTAGAGCTGACAGAGTTGAACTAACCCATCTGATCCTGTAACTAGAGCTAGCTGACAGAGTTGAACTAACCCATCTGATCCTGTAACTAGAGCTGACAGAGTTGAACTAACCCATCTGATCCTGTAACTAGAGCAGACAGAGTTGAACTAACCCATCTGATCCTGTAACTAGAGATAGCTGACAGAGTTGAACTAACCCATCTGATCCTGTACCTAGAGATAGCAGACAGAGTTGAACTAACCCATCTGATCCTGTAACTAGAGCAGACAGAGTTGAACTAACCAATCTGATCCTGTAACTAGAGATAGCAGACAGAGTTGAACTAACCCATCTGATCCTGTAACTAGAGCAGACAGAGTTGAACTAACACATCTGATCCTGTAACTAGAGCAGACAGAGTTGAACTAACCCACCTGATCCTGTAACTAGAGCAGACAGAGTTGAACTAACCCATCTGATCCTGTAACTAGAGCAGACAGAGTTGAACTAACACATCTGATCCTGTAACTAGAGCAGACAGAGTTGAACTAACCCACCTGATCCTGTAACTAGAGCAGACAGAGTTGAACTAACCCATCTGATCCTGTAACTAGAGCAGACAGATTTGAACTAACCCATCTGATCCTGTAACTAGAGCTGACAGAGTTGAACTAACCCATCTGATCCTGTAACTAGAGCAGACAGACTTGAACTAACCCATCTGATCTTGTAACTAGAGCAGACAGAGTTGAACTAACCCATCTGATCCTGTAACTAGAGCTAGCTGACAGAGTTGAACTAACCCATCTGATCCTGTAACTAGAGCAGACAGAGTTGAACTAACCCATCTGATCCTGTAACTAGAGCAGACAGAGTTGAACTAACCCATCTGATCCTGTAACTAGAGCAGTCAGAGGTGAACTAACCCATCTGATCCTGTAACTAGAGCAGACAGAGTTGAACTAACCCATCTGATCCTGT
This sequence comes from Salvelinus alpinus, assembly GCF_045679555.1. Taxonomy (NCBI): domain Eukaryota; kingdom Metazoa; phylum Chordata; class Actinopteri; order Salmoniformes; family Salmonidae; genus Salvelinus; species Salvelinus alpinus. Next base: position 40,239,527 of record NC_092110.1, on the reverse strand, counting down.
AACTAGAGCTGACATAGTTGAACTAACCCATCTGATCCTGTAATTAGAGCAGACAGAGTTGAACTAACCCATCTGATCCTGTAACTAGAGCAGACAGAGTTGAACTAACCCATCTGATCCTGTAACTAGAGCAGACAGAGTTGAACTAACCCATCTGATCCTGTACCTAGAGATAGCAGACAGAGTTGAACTAACCCATCTGATCCTGTAACTAGAGATAGCAGACAGAGTTGAACTAACTCATCTGATCCTGTAACTAGAGATAGCAGACAGAGTTGAACTAACCCATCTGATCCTGTACCTAGAGCAGACAGAGTTGAACTAACCCATCTGATCCTGTAACTAGAGCAGACAGAGTTGAACTAACCCATCTGATCCTGTACCTAGAGATAGCAGACAGAGTTGAACTAACCCATCTGATCCTGTAACTAGAGCAGACAGAGTTTAACTAACCCTTCTGATCCTGTAACTAGAGCTGACAGAGTTGAACTAACCCATCTGATCCTGTAACTAGAGCTGACAGAGTTGAACTAACCCATCTGATCCTGTAACTAGAGCAGACAGAGTTGAACTAACCCATCTGATCCTGTAACTAGAGCAGACAGAGTTGAACTAACCCATCTGATCCTGTAACTAGAGCTGACAGAGTTGAACTAACCCATCTGATCCTGTAACTAGAGCTGACAGAGTTGAACTAACCCATCTGATCCTGTAACTAGAGCAGACAGAGTTGAACTAACCCATCTGATCCTATAACTAGAGCAGACAGAGTTGAACTAACCCATCTGATCCTGTAACTAGAGCAGACAGAGTTGAACTAACCCATCTGATCCTGTAACTAGAGCAGACAGAGTTGAACTAACCCATCTGATCCTGTAACTTGAGCTGACAGAGTTGAACTAACCCATCTGATCCTGTAACTAGAGCAGACAGAGTTGAACTAACCCATCTGATCCTGTAACTAGAGCTAGCTGACAGAGTTGAACTAACCCATCTGATCCTGTAACTAGAGCAGACAGAGTTGAACTAACCCATCTGATCCTGTAACTAGAGCTGACAGAGTTGAACTAACCCATCTGATCCTGTAACTAGAGCTAGCTGACAGAGTTGAACTAACCCATCTGATCCTGTAACTAGAGCAGACAGAGTTGAACTAACCCATCTGATCCTGTAACTAGAGCAGACAGAGTTGAACTAACCCATCTCATCCTGTAACTAGAGCTAGCTGACAGAGTTGAACTAACCCATCTGATCCTGTAACTAGAGCTAGCTGACAGAGTTGAACTAACCCATCTGATCCTGTAACTAGAGCAGACAGAGTTGAACTAACCCATCTGATCCTGTAACTAGAGCTGACAGAGTTGAACTAACCCATCTGATCCTGTAACTAGAGCTGACAGAGTTGAACTAACCCATCTGATCCTGTAACTAGAGCTAGCTGACAGAGTTGAACTAACCCATCTGATCCTGTAACTAGAGCTGACAGAGTTGAACTAACCCATCTGATCCTGTAACTAGAGCTGACAGAGTTGAACTAACCCATCTGATCCTGTAACTAGAGCAGACAGAGTTGAACTAACCCATCTGATCCTGTAACTAGAGCAGACAGAGTTGAACTAACCCATCTGATCCTGTAACTAGAGCTGACAGAGTTGAACTAACCCATCTGATCCTGTAACTAGAGCAGACAGAGTTGAACTAACCCATCTGATCCTATAACTAGAGCAGACAGAGTTGAACTAACCCATCTGATCCTGTAACTAGAGCAGACAGAGTTGAACTAACCCATCTGATCCTGTAACTAGAGCAGACAGAGTTGAACTAACCCATCTGATCCTGTAACTTGAGCTGACAGAGTTGAACTAACCCATCTGATCCTGTAACTAGAGCAGACAGAGTTGAACTAACCCATCTGATCCTGTAACTAGAGCTAGCTGACAGAGTTGAACTAACCCATCTGATCCTGTAACTAGAGCAGACAGAGTTGAACTAACCCATCTGATCCTGTAACTAGAGCTGACAGAGTTGAACTAACCCATCTGATCCTGTAACTAGAGCTAGCTGACAGAGTTGAACTAACCCATCTGATCCTGTAACTAGAGCAGACAGAGTTGAACTAACCCATCTGATCCTGTAACTAGAGCAGACAGAGTTGAACTAACCCATCTGATCCTGTAACTAGAGCTAGCTGACAGAGTTGAACTAACCCATCTGATCCTGTAACTAGAGCTAGCTGACAGAGTTGAACTAACCCATCTGATCCTGTAACTAGAGCAGACAGAGTTGAACTAACCCATCTGATCCTGTAACTAGAGCTGACAGAGTTGAACTAACCCATCTGATCCTGTAACTAGAGCTGACAGAGTTGAACTAACCCATCTGATCCTGTAACTAGAGCTGACAGAGTTGAACTAACCCATCTGATCCTGTAACTAGAGCTAGCTGACAGAGTTGAACTAACCCATCTGATCCTGTAACTAGAGCTGACAGAGTTGAACTAACCCATCTGATCCTGTAACTAGAGCAGACAGAGTTGAACTAACCCATCTGATCCTGTAACTAGAGCAGACAGAGTTGAACTAACCCATCTGATCCTGTAACTAGAGCTGACAGAGTTGAACTAACCCATCTGATCCTGTAACTAGAGCTAGCTGACAGAGTTGAACTAACCCATCTGATCCTGTAACTAGAGCTGACAGAGTTGAACTAACCCATCTGATCCTGTAACTAGAGCAGACAGAGTTGAACTAACCCATCTGATCCTGTAACTAGAGCAGACAGAGTTGAACTAACCCATCTGATCCTGTACCTAGAGATAGCAGACAGAGTTGAACTAACCCATCTGATCCTGTAACTAGAGATAGCAGACAGAGTTGAACTAACCCATCTGATCCTGTAACTAGAGATAGCAGACAGAGTTGAACTAACCCATCTGATCCTGTACCTAGAGCAGACAGAGTAGAACTAACCCATCTGATCCTGTAACTAGAGCAGACAGAGTTGAACTAACCCATCTGATCCTGTACCTAGAGATAGCAGACAGAGTTGAACTAACCCATCTGATCCTGTAACTAGAGCAGACAGAGTTTAACTAACCCTTCTGATCCTGTAACTAGAGCTGACAGAGTTGAACTAACCCATCTGATCCTGTAACTAGAGCTGACAGAGTTGAACTAACCCATCTGATCCTGTAACTAGAGCAGACAGAGTTGAACTAACCCATCTGATCCTGTAACTAGAGCAGACAGAGTTGAACTAACCCATCTGATCCTGTAACTAGAGCTGACAGAGTTGAACTAACCCATCTGATCCTGTAACTAGAGCTGACAGAGTTGAACTAACCCATCTGATCCTGTAACTAGAGCAGACAGAGTTGAACTAACCCATCTGATCCTATAACTAGAGCAGACAGAGTTGAACTAACCCATCTGATCCTGTAACTAGAGCAGACAGAGTTGAACTAACCCATCTGATCCTGTAACTAGAGCAGACAGAGTTGAACTAACCCATCTGATCCTGTAACTTGAGCTGACAGAGTTGAACTAACCCATCTGATCCTGTAACTAGAGCAGACAGAGTTGAACTAACCCATCTGATCCTGTAACTAGAGCTAGCTGACAGAGTTGAACTAACCCATCTGATCCTGTAACTAGAGCAGACAGAGTTGAACTAACCCATCTGATCCTGTAACTAGAGCTGACAGAGTTGAACTAACCCATCTGATCCTGTAACTAGAGCTAGCTGACAGAGTTGAACTAACCCATCTGATCCTGTAACTAGAGCAGACAGAGTTGAACTAACCCATCTGATCCTGTAACTAGAGCAGACAGAGTTGAACTAACCCATCTGATCCTGTAACTAGAGCTAGCTGACAGAGTTGAACTAACCCATCTGATCCTGTAACTAGAGCTAGCTGACAGAGTTGAACTAACCCATCTGATCCTGTAACTAGAGCAGACAGAGTTGAACTAACCCATCTGATCCTGTAACTAGAGCTGACAGAGTTGAACTAACCCATCTGATCCTGTAACTAGAGCTGACAGAGTTGAACTAACCCATCTGATCCTGTAACTAGAGCTGACAGAGTTGAACTAACCCATCTGATCCTGTAACTAGAGCTAGCTGACAGAGTTGAACTAACCCATCTGATCCTGTAACTAGAGCTGACAGAGTTGAACTAACCCATCTGATCCTGTAACTAGAGCAGACAGAGTTGAACTAACCCATCTGATCCTGTAACTAGAGCAGACAGAGTTGAACTAACCCATCTGATCCTGTAACTAGAGCTGACAGAGTTGAACTAACCCATCTGATCCTGTAACTAGAGCTGACAGAGTTGAACTAACCCATCTGATCCTGTAACTAGAGCAGACAGAGTTGAACTAACCCATCTGATCCTGTAACTAGAGCTAGCTGACAGAGTTGAACTAACCCATCTGATCCTGTAACTAGAGCAGACAGAGTTGAACTAACCCATCTGATCCTGTAACTAGAGCAGACAGAGTTGAACTAACCCATCTGATCCTGTAACTAGAGCTGACAGAGTTGAACTAACCCATCTGATCCTGTAACTAGAGCAGACAGAGTTGAACTAACCCATCTGATCCTGTAACTAGAGCAGACAGAGTTGAACTAACCCATCTGATCCTGTAACTAGAGCAGACAGAGTTGAACTAACCCATCTGATCCTGTAACTAGAGCTGACAGAGTTGAACTAACCCATCTGATCCTGTAACTAGAGCTGACAGAGTTGAACTAACCCATCTAATCCTGTAACTAGAGCTGACAGAGTTGAACTAACCCATCTGATCCTGTAACTAGAGCTAGCTGACAGAGTTGAACTAACCCATCTGATCCTGTAACTAGAGCTGACAGAGTTGAACTAACCCATCTGATCCTGTAACTAGAGCTGACAGAGTTGAACTAACCCATCTGATCCTGTAACTAGAGCAGACAGAGTTGAACTAACCCATCTGATCCTGTAACTAGAGCTAGCTGACAGAGTTGAACTAACCCATCTGATCCTGTAACTAGAGCAGACAGAGTTGAACTAACCCATCTGATCCTGTAACTAGAGCAGACAGAGTTGAACTAACCCATCTGATCCTGTAACTAGAGCTGACAGAGTTGAACTAACCCATCTGATCCTGTAACTAGAGCAGACAGAGTTGAACTAACCCATCTGATCCTGTAACTAGAGCTAGCTGACAGAGTTGAACTAACCCATCTGATCCTGTAACTAGAGCAGACAGAGTTGAACTAACCCATCTGATCCTGTAACTAGAGCAGACAGAGTTGAACTAACCCATCTGATCCTGTAACTAGAGCTAGCTGACAGAGTTGAACTAACCCATCTGATCCTGTAACTAGAGCAGACAGAGTTGAACTAACCCATCTGATCCTGTAACTAGAGCAGACAGAGTTGAACTAACCCATTTGATCCTGTAACTAGAGCTAGCTGACAGAGTTGAACTAACCCATCTGATCCTGTAACTAGAGCTAGCTGACAGAGTTGAACTAACCCATCTGATCCTGTAACTAGAGCTGACAGAGTTGAACTAAGCCATCTGATCCTGTAACTAGAGCAGACAGAGTTGAACTAACCCATCTGATCCTGTAACTAGAGCTAGCTGACAGAGTTGAACTAACCCATCTGATCCTGTAACTAGAGCTGACAGAGTTGAACTAACCCATCTGATCCTGTAACTAGAGCTGACAGAGTTGAACTAACCCATCTGATCCTGTAACTAGAGCAGACAGAGTTGAACTAACCCATCTGATCCTGTAACTAGAGCAGACAGAGTTGAACTAACCCATCTGATCCTGTAACTAGAGCTGACAGAGTTGAACTAACCCATCTGATCCTGTAACTAGAGCTGACAGAGTTGAACTAACCCATCTGATCCTGTAACTAGAGCTGACAGAGTTGAACTAACCCATCTGATCCTGTAACTAGAGCTAGCTGACAGAGTTGAACTAACCCATCTGATCCTGTAACTAGAGCTGACAGAGTTGAACTAACCCATCTGATCCTGTAACTAGAGCTGACAGAGTTGAACTAACCCATCTGATCCTGTAACTAGAGCAGACAGAGTTGAACTAACCCATCTGATCCTGTAACTAGAGCAGACAGAGTTGAACTAACCCATCTGATCCTGTACCTAGAGATAGCAGACAGAGTTGAACTAACCCATCTGATCCTGTAACTAGAGATAGCAGACAGAGTTGAACTAACCCATCTGATCCTGTAACTAGAGATAGCAGACAGAGTTGAACTAACCCATCTGATCCTGTACCTAGAGCAGACAGAGTTGAACTAACCCATCTGATCCTGTAACTAGAGCAGACAGAGTTGAACTAACCCATCTGATCCTGTACCTAGAGATAGCAGACAGAGTTGAACTAACCCATCTGATCCTGTAACTAGAGCAGACAGAGTTTAACTAACCCTTCTGATCCTGTAACTAGAGCTGACAGAGTTGAACTAACCCATCTGATCCTGTAACTAGAGCTGACAGAGTTGAACTAACCCATCTGATCCTGTAACTAGAGCAGACAGAGTTGAACTAACCCATCTGATCCTGTAACTAGAGCAGACAGAGTTGAACTAACCCATCTGATCCTGTAACTAGAGCTGACAGAGTTGAACTAACCCATCTGATCCTGTAACTAGAGCTGACAGAGTTGAACTAACCCATCTGATCCTGTAACTAGAGCAGACAGAGTTGAACTAACCCATCTGATCCTATAACTAGAGCAGACAGAGTTGAACTAACCCATCTGATCCTGTAACTAGAGCAGACAGAGTTGAACTAACCCATCTGATCCTGTAACTAGAGCAGACAGAGTTGAACTAACCCATCTGATCCTGTAACTTGAGCTGACAGAGTTGAACTAACCCATCTGATCCTGTAACTAGAGCAGACAGAGTTGAACTAACCCATCTGATCCTGTAACTAGAGCTAGCTGACAGAGTTGAACTAACCCATCTGATCCTGTAACTAGAGCAGACAGAGTTGAACTAACCCATCTGATCCTGTAACTAGAGCTGACAGAGTTGAACCGACCCATCTGATCCTGTAACTAGAGCTAGCTGACAGAGTTGAACTAACCCATCTGATCCTGTAACTAGAGCAGACAGAGTTGAACTAACCCATCTGATCCTGTAACTAGAGCAGACAGAGTTGAACTAACCCATCTGATCCTGTAACTAGAGCTAGCTGACAGAGTTGAACTAACCCATCTGATCCTGTAACTAGAGCTAGCTGACAGAGTTGAACTAACCCATCTGATCCTGTAACTAGAGCAGACAGAGTTGAACTAACCCATCTGATCCTGTAACTAGAGCTGACAGAGTTGAACTAACCCATCTGATCCTGTAACTAGAGCTGACAGAGTTGAACTAACCCATCTGATCCTGTAACTAGAGCTGACAGAGTTGAACTAACCCATCTGATCCTGTAACTAGAGCTAGCTGACAGAGTTGAACTAACCCATCTGATCCTGTAACTAGAGCTGACAGAGTTGAACTAACCCATCTGATCCTGTAACTAGAGCAGACAGAGTTGAACTAACCCATCTGATCCTGTAACTAGAGCAGACAGAGTTGAACTAACCCATCTGATCCTGTAACTAGAGCTAGCAGACAGAGTTGAACTAACCCATCTGATCCTGTAACTAGAGCTGACAGAGTTGAACTAACCCATCTGATCCTGTAACTAGAGCAGACAGAGTTGAACTAACCCATCTGATCCTGTAACTAGAGCTAGCTGACAGAGTTGAACTAACCCATCTGATCCTGTAACTAGAGCAGACAGAGTTGAACTAACCCATCTGATCCTGTAACTAGAGCAGACAGAGTTGAACTAACCCATCTGATCCTGTAACTAGAGCTGACAGAGTTGAACTAACCCATCTGATCCTGTAACTAGAGCAGACAGAGTTGAACTAACCCATCTGATCCTGTAACTAGAGCAGACAGAGTTGAACTAACCCATCTGATCCTGTAACTAGAGCAGACAGAGTTGAACTAACCCATCTGATCCTGTAACTAGAGCTGACAGAGTTGAACTAACCCATCTGATCCTGTAACTAGAGCTGACAGAGTTGAACTAACCCATCTAATCCTGTAACTAGAGCTGACAGAGTTGAACTAACCCATCTGATCCTGTAACTAGAGCTAGCTGACAGAGTTGAACTAACCCATCTGATCCTGTAACTAGAGCTGACAGAGTTGAACTAACCCATCTGATCCTGTAACTAGAGCTGACAGAGTTGAACTAACCCATCTGATCCTGTAACTAGAGCAGACAGAGTTGAACTAACCCATCTGATCCTGTAACTAGAGCAGACAGAGTTGAACTAACCCATCTGATCCTGTAACTAGAGCAGACAGAGTTGAACTAACCCATCTGATCCTGTAACTAGAGCTGACAGAGTTGAACTAACCCATCTGATCCTGTAACTAGAGCAGACAGAGTTGAACTAACCCATCTGATCCTGTAACTAGAGCTAGCTGACAGAGTTGAACTAACCCATCTGATCCTGTAACTAGAGCAGACAGAGTTGAACTAACCCATCTGATCCTGTAACTAGAGCAGACAGAGTTGAACTAACCCATCTGATCCTGTAACTAGAGCTAGCTGACAGAGTTGAACTAACCCATCTGATCCTGTAACTAGAGCAGACAGAGTTGAACTAACCCATCTGATCCTGTAACTAGAGCAGACAGAGTTGAACTAACCCATTTGATCCTGTAACTAGAGCTAGCTGACAGAGTTGAACTAACCCATCTGATCCTGTAACTAGAGCTAGCTGACAGAGTTGAACTAACCCATCTGATCCTGTAACTAGAGCTGACAGAGTTGAACTAAGCCATCTGATCCTGTAACTAGAGCAGACAGAGTTGAACTAACCCATCTGATCCTGTAACTAGAGCTAGCTGACAGAGTTGAACTAACCCATCTGATCCTGTAACTAGAGCTGACAGAGTTGAACTAACCCATCTGATCCTGTAACTAGAGCTGACAGAGTTGAACTAACCCATCTGATCCTGTAACTAGAGCAGACAGAGTTGAACTAACCCATCTGATCCTGTAACTAGAGCAGACAGAGTTGAACTAACCCATCTGATCCTGTAACTAGAGATGACAGAGTTGAACTAACCCATCTGATCCTGTAACTAGAGCAGACAGAGTTGAACTAACCCATCTGATCCTGTAACTAGAGCTGACAGAGTTGAACTAACCCATCTGATCCTGTAACTAGAGCTAGCTGACAGAGTTGAACTAACCCATCTGATCCTGTAACTAGAGCTGACAGAGTTGAACTAACCCATCTGATCCTGTAACTAGAGCTGACAGAGTTGAACTAACCCATCTGATCCTGTAACTAGAGCAGACAGAGTTGAACTAACCCATCTGATCCTGTAACTAGAGCTAGCTGACAGAGTTGAACTAACCCATCTGATCCTGTAACTAGAGCAGACAGAGTTGAACTAACCCATCTGATCCTGTAACTAGAGCTAGCAGAGTTGAACTAACCCATCTGATCCTGTAACTAGAGCAGACAGAGTTGAACTAACCCATCTGATCCTGTAACTAGAGCAGACAGAGTTGAACTAACCCACCTGATCCTGTAACTAGAGCAAACAGAGTTGAACTAACCCATCTGATCCTGTAACTAGAGCAGACAGAGTTGAACTAACCCACCTGATCCTGTAACTAGAGATAGCTGACAGAGTTGAACTAACCCATCTGATCCTGTAACTAGAGCAGACAGAGTTGAACTAACCCATCTGATCCTGTAACTAGAGCTAGCTGACAGAGTTGAACTAACCCATCTGATCCTGTAACTAGAGCTTGCTGACAGAGTTGAACTAACCCATCTGATCCTGTAACTAGAGCAGACAGAGTTGAACTAACCCCACCTGATCCTGTAACTAGAGATAGCTGACAGAGTTGAACTAACCCATCTGATCCTGTAACTAGAGCAGACAGAGTTGAACTAACCCATCTGATCCTGTAACTAGAGCAGACAGAGTTGAACTAACCCATCTGATCCTGTAACTAGAGCAGACAGAGTTGAACTAACCCATCTGATCCTGTAACTAGAGCAGACAGAGTTGAACTAACCCATCTGATCCTGTAACTAGAGCTGACAGAGTTGAACTAACCCATCTGATCCTGTAACTAGAGCTGACAGAGTTGAACTAACCCATCTGATCCTGTAACTAGAGCAGACAGAGTTGAACTAACCCATCTGATCCTGTAACTAGAGCAGACAGAGTTGAACTAACCCATCTGATCCTGTAACTAGAGCTGACAGAGTTGAACTAACCCATCTGATCCTGTAACTAGAGCTGACAGAGTTGAACTAACCCATCTGATCCTGTAACTAGAGCTGACAGAGTTGAACTAACCCATCTGATCCTGTAACTAGAGCTAGCTGACAGAGTTGAACTAACCCATCTGATCCTGTAACTAGAGCTGACAGAGTTGAACTAACCCATCTGATCCTGTAACTAGAGCTGACAGAGTTGAACTAACCCATCTGATCCTGTAACTAGAGCAGACAGAGTTGAACTAACCCATCTGATCCTGTAACTAGAGCTAGCTGACAGAGTTGAACTAACCCATCTGATCCTGTAACTAGAGCAGACAGAGTTGAACTAACCCATCTGATCCTGTAACTAGAGCTAGCAGAGTTGAACTAACCCATCTGATCCTGTAACTAGAGCAGACAGAGTTGAACTAACCCATCTGATCCTGTAACTAGAGCAGACAGAGTTGAACTAACCCACCTGATCCTGTAACTAGAGCAAACAGAGTTGAACTAACCCATCTGATCCTGTAACTAGAGCAGACAGAGTTGAACTAACCCACCTGATCCTGTAACTAGAGATAGCTGACAGAGTTGAACTAACCCATCTGATCCTGTAACTAGAGCAGACAGAGTTGAACTAACCCATCTGATCCTGTAACTAGAGCTAGCTGACAGAGTTGAACTAACCCATCTGATCCTGTAACTAGAGCTTGCTGACAGAGTTGAACTAACCCATCTGATCCTGTAACTAGAGCAGACAGAGTTGAACTAACCCCACCTGATCCTGTAACTAGAGATAGCTGACAGAGTTGAACTAACCCATCTGATCCTGTAACTAGAGCAGACAGAGTTGAACTAACCCATCTGATCCTGTAACTAGAGCAGACAGAGTTGAACTAACCCATCTGATCCTGTAACTAGAGCAGACAGAGTTGAACTAACCCATCTGATCCTGTAACTAGAGCAGACAGAGTTGAACTAACCCATCTGATCCTGTAACTAGAGCAGACAGAGTTGAACTAACCCATCTGATCCTGTAACTAGAGCAGATAGAGTTGAACTAACCCATCTGATCCTGTAACTAGAGCAGACAGAGTTGAACTAACCCATCTGATCCTCTAACTAGAGCTAGCTGACAGAGTTGAACTAACCCATCTGATCCTGTAACTAGAGCTTGCTGACAGAGTTGAACTAACCCATCTGATCCTGTAACTAGAGCAGACAGAGTTGAACTAACCCATCTGATCCTGTAACTAGAGCAGACAGAGTTGAACTAACCCATCTGATCCTGTAACTAGAGATATCTGACAGAGTTGAACTAACCCATCTGATCCTGTAACTAGAGCAGACAGAGTTGAACTAACCCCACCTGCGGACTTTCCATTGCAATACTTGGGCTCCCGAATGGTGCAGCGGTCTAAGGCACTGCATCTCAGTGCTAAAGGCGTCACTACAGACACCGGTTTGATTCCAGGCTGTTTCACAACCGGCCGTGATTGGGAGTCCCATAGGACGGCACACAATTTTCCCAGCGTCGTCCAGGTTTGGCCGGGGTAGGCCGTCATTGTAAATAAGAATTTGTACTTAACTTCTTAACTGACTTGCCAGGTTAAATAAAGGTTAAATAAAAAATATTAATACATTGGCAGAAGAGGCATCATCAAGGGGCCTCATGAGCTGGGCATGCATTTTTATTTTTACCTAGTAAATATTTAAATAAAAATATAGGACAGACACTTCAAAACCCCCAGACTTCCTTTTGATTCAATTGTTGACTATTTGCTTTTCGATACATGAATCTGATATTAAATGTGTTTCTATGAGCTAATAGCGGTTAGGTAAAAATTCAATGTTTCATCAAATCATTTTTGTATATATTTTTTTATACCTAAAGGGGTCCTTAAATTCAAAATCAAATAGCTAAATGATCCTTGGTATGACCGTCTTCAAATCCCTTATGCTCCATTTAAAGCAACAACAAAAAATCCCCATCTAAATCTATCTGATTAAGCTGGAGATAAATGTTTTTTTTAACCAGGCAAGTCAGTTCAGAACAAATTCTTATTTTTAATGACAGCCTAGGAACAGTGGGTTAACTGCCTTGTTCAGGGGGCAGAACGACAGATTTTTACCTTGTCAGCTCGGAGGATTTGATCTTGCAACCTTTACAGTTATAAGTCCAACGCTCTAACCACTAGGCTACCTGCCACCCCAAGAGCTAGCTAACATGTTTAAACTAGAGATATCTGGGGAGGTTTTTCATGGGCTGCGTCTCAACCCACCGATGTCGGCTGCACCTTCGGCGGAAGGTGGTCGAGCTACAGTACAGCAGTGTTTGTCAAACCTGGAGATTAAACATGTACTGTATGGGAGTGAATAGGCCATTTCCACCTAAAGGTATACGGGTAATTCCATTGTAAAAAAAAAACGAACTAATCTTAGCTTTCTTATACCGCTCAAATATAGGACAGACACTTCAAAACCCCCAGACTTCCTTTTGATTCAATTGTTGACTATCTGCTTTTCGATACATGAATCTGATATTAAATGTGTTTCTATGGGCTAATAGCGGTTAGGTAAAAATTCAATGTTTCATCAAATCATTTTTGTATATATTTTTTTATACCTAAAGGGGTCCTTAAATTCAAAATCAAATAGCTAAATGATCCTTGGTATGACAGTCTTAAAACAATTCCCTACGTTAGCTTAGTTGAAACCCAGGCCCTTAGACTCTAGGGGTATACAATACACATTTATTTAGTAAAAAGACAGGTGCTGCTGATAATACTGCCATTGTCATAGAGGTAGAAGGCATGTATGTATAGCCCATGTATCTGAACCTGTCTGGACAAAAATATTATGGCATGTCATACTCTTTTTGGCCAGACAGCATCAGATACATGGGTTACATATAGTAAGACAGAGGGGCGCTGTTTCGCTCGCTCGGAATGATTTCTCCGGGGGGAATTAGTTTCAGCCAATTGCAAAATTGAAGGAAAATTGGCGGATGCACAGCATACTGTTCGGATGCTGGAATTATTTTTAGATGAACATGCGAAGGTAACCTACTTTTTGAAGTGATTTGTTTGACAATCAAATGAAAACATCAAGGCACATTAAAATGTTAAATATTTGTACAGTTTAATTACATGTCTTTACTATAAATCCCAGCCTCTGACTGGTCTCTCTGCCTGGGGCCTCCAAATCACTAAGTCCGCCCCTGACTGACCCATCTGATCCTGTAAATAGTGCTGACAGAGTTGAACTAACTCAAAGTTCACCATACACAGTCAGTTAGTGAATGGTTAACTTGTTCAGAGTGACACAGCACAGCAACATAGAGTTCAAGAATTCAGTGAATGCAATGTTTCTTGGGATACATAACTAGGAACAACTATCTAAAGCAAAATGTAGAATATTACACTATTTTATAGAGGATACTTTTTTTTTTTTTGCTTCACCTAACATTATAGCCTACCTTTCTGTACTTCTTGTGTTTCTCCTTTTTTCTCTCCTCCTTCGCCTGTTTTTTCCTCTCCTCCTCCTCTCTTCCCTCGCTGTCCTCCACCTCCTCTATGAGAGTTTGGTATCTGTCGGGGAGGAAGACGATGTGAACTTGTTTGGACGTCTTCGGAGTAGGACCGTTCACGCGCTCACACTCAGTCATCGGATTGCCTCTTGTCCCTGGGTCTGTCTCCCACGGCCTCCCCTCTCTCTTTTCTCTCCGGCCCTCTCTATCCCCCTCCACATCATCTGACTGAAACTCGACATTTTCGATTATTCTTGTCAGGTCTTCTGATGCAAACTTAGATGGCTTTTTGTTTTGACGTTTCCGTCGCGACATGTTTCTTTCTGCAGTCCAGTTCCCGTCTATTGGCTGTGCGTGAAGCAGGTGGAATGTTGGAAGGGGACCTTTGGAACCAAAGCGCATAGCGACACACTACTTGGCCAGATAACTGATAAGGATAGGACGGTCTTTAGCCAGGCTGTCTATATCAGCTTAATTTAATAAATACAAAAAAAAACGTTAATATTGGGTTAAAGCTTCAATTGAATAAAACAAATAAACGTTATTATGGGGTTAAAGCTTCAATTGAATTAAAAAAAAAAAACGTTAATATTGGGTTATAAGTAGGGTAGTTATGACAGTAGCCTAATAACAACATGGTTAACTACAGGTTGGGTGGCAAGTTGTAAAAACGTCAGTGTGTGTCTCTGAATCTACAGTAAATATAGCCTGCAGGTAACTGCCAAAATAAAGGAAACACCAACATAAAGTGTCTTAACAGGGCGCTGGACCACCACAAGTCCCAAGAACATCTTCAATGCACCTCGGCATAGATTCTACAAGTGTCTGGAATTCTATTGGAGGAATGTGACACCATTCTTCCACGAGAAATTCCATAATTTGGTGTTTTGTTGTTGGTGGTGGAAAACGCTGTCTTAGACACCACTCCAGAATTTCCCATAAGTGTTCATTTGGGTTGAGATCTGGTGACTGAGACACACACACAAACACACACAAACACACACACACACACACACACACACACACACACACACTTTAAACCCCCTATGCTCCTTTAAGACCCCTCTTTCAAAGTCACTGAGATCTCTTCTTCTAGCCATGGTACCCAAAACAATGGGCTACTGGGCATCTTTACACACGACCCTAAGCATTATGGGATGTTAATTACTTAAGCTTCCGGTTGAGCAATGTATAAAGAAGTCGCACGAGGTATCTTCTCCGACAACGTTTGTAAATAATCCTCAATTTCCCCTAAATTCATACTTCTCATGACCTCAAAAGTCATTTTAATTACACGGTAATAAAGTGTACCTACACTAGCATGAGCAAAACCAGTCACACGCTTTGGAAAATCGACGGGAAAAACTTCACATTGTACCAAATCAACTTCAGCTAAAATGGCTACCACCCCACCTTCATTGAAGGCTTCAATAGCCACTCCGGGTGATACGGCTAACTCGATAACACTGGAGATCCAAGGTCAGAGAGCTGGCAAAATCGCATGAAAGTTTGGCAGCAGAACACACCGAATTGGTGACTAACTCACTGGCGGCTGCACTGGCTCCAATTCAGGTAACCGTGGAAACCATCCTGGAATCTCACACTACCGCACTGGCCGATGTTGAGGCCGGTCTCTCGGGCCACAGCGACCAACTCATTGCGCTGGAAACCAGGCTTGACGACACGCCAACAAGTCTCTGCAGCTACAAGTGGAAGATTTGATTTCACGTTCAAAGCGGCAGAATATCAGTGTGGTTGGACTGCCAGAGGATTCTGAGACAGGATATCCAACCCAGTTCATGGCGCAGCTGTTCAAGGAATGTTTTGGGCGATGAGGCTTTTCCCAATCTCCCTGAACTCAATAGAGCCCAACGCAGCCTTGCACCGAAACCTTGCCCAGGCGACTGACCGTGTCCCATTATAGTGCGGTTCCATCGATACAAAGAAAAGGCCACAAGATAAAGTTCTACCAGGATTTCAGTTCTAACTTCGCGAAGTCCTGGTTACAATCTAGGGTCAGTCCTGGTTACACTCTCTAGGATCAGCCCTGGTTAAACTCTCTAGGGTCAGCCCTGGTTATACTCTCTAGGGTCAGCCCTGGTTATACTCTCTAGGGTCAGCCCTGGTTATACTCTCTAGGGTCAGTCCTGGTTACACTCGCTAGGGTCAGTCCTGGTTATACTCTCTAGGGTCAGCCCTGGTTATACTCTCTAGGGTCAGTCCTGGTTACAATCTAGGGTCAGTCCTGGTTACAATCTAGGGTCAGTCCTGGTTATACTCTCTAGGGTCAGCCCTGGTTATACTCTCTAGGGTCAGCCCTGGTTATACTCTCTAGGGTCAGCCCTGGTTATACTCTATAGGGTCAGCCCTGGTTATACTCTCTAAGGTCAGCCCTGGTTATACTCTATAGGGTCAGCCCTGGTTATACTCTCTAAGGTCAGCCCTGGTTATACTCTATAGGGTCAGCCCTGGTTATACTCTATAGGGTCAGCCCTGGTTATACTCTCTAAGGTCAGCCCTGGTTATACTCTATAGGGTCAGTCCTGGTTATACTCTATAGGGTCAGTCCTGGTTATACTCTATAGGGTCAGCCCTGGTTATACTCTCTAGGGTCAGCCCTGGTTATACTCTCTAGGGTCAGTCCTGGTTAAAATCTAGGGTCAGTCCTGGTTATACTCTATAGGGTCAGCCCTGGTTATACTCTCTAGGGTCAGCCCTGGTTATACTCTCTAGGGTCAGCCCTGGTTATACTCTCTAGGGTCAGTCCTGGTTACACTCACTAGGGTCAGCCCTGGTTATACTCTCTAGGGTCAGCCCTGGTTATACTCTCTAGGGTCAGCCCTGGTTATACTCTCTAAGGTCAGTCCTGGTTACAATCTAGGGTCAGTCCTGGTTATACTCTCTAGGGTCAGTCCTGGTTATACTCTCTAGGGTCAGTCCTGGTTATACTCTCTAGGGTCAGTCCTGGTTATACTCTCTAGGGTCAGCCCTGGTTATACTCTCTAGGGTCAGTCCTGGTTACAATCTAGGGTCAGTCCTGGTTATACTCTCTAGGGTCAGCCCTGGTTATACTCTCTAAGGTCAGTCCTGGTTACAATCTAGGGTCAGTCCTGGTTATACTCTCTAGGGTCAGTCCTGGTTACAATCTAGGGTCAGTCCTGGTTATACTCTCTAGGGTCAGCCCTGGTTATACTCTCTAGGGTCAGCCCTGGTTATACTCTCTAGGGTCAGTCCTGGTTATACTCTCTAGGGTCAGTCCTGGTTATACTCTCTAGGGTCAGCCCTGGTTACAATCTAGGGTCAGCCCTGGTTATACTCTCTAGGGTCAGTCCTGGTTATACTCTCTAGGGTCAGCCCTGGTTATACTCTCTAGGGTCAGCCCTGGTTATACTCTCTAGGGTCAGTCCTGGTTATACTCTCTAGGGTCAGTCCTGGTTATACTCTCTAGGGTCAGCCCTGGTTACAATCTAGGGTCAGCCCTGGTTATACTCTCTAGGGTCAGCCCTGGTTATACTCTCTAAGGTCAGCCCTGGTTATACTCTCTAAGGTCAGTCCTGGTTACAATCTAGGGTCAGTCCTGGTTATACTCTCTAAGGTCAGTCCTGGTTACAATCTAGGGTCAGTCCTGGTTATACTCTCTAAGGTCAGTCCTGGTTACAATCTAGGGTCAGTCCTGGTTATACTCTCTAAGGTCAGTCCTGGTTACAATCTAGGGTCAGTCCTGGTTATACTCTCTAGGGTCAGCCCTGGTTATACTCTCTAGGGTCAGCCCTGGTTATACTCTCTAGTCAGTCCTGGTGTAGGGTTTAGGATCAGTCAGGGTTTAGGGTTTAGGATCAGTCCTGGTGTAGGGTTTAGGATCAGTCCTGGTTTAGGGTTTAGGATCAGTCCTGGTGTAGGGTTTAGGATCAGTCCTGGTTTAGGGTTTAGGATCAGTCCTGGTGTAGGGTTTAGGATCAGTCCTGGTGTATAGTTTAGGATCAGTCCTGGTTTAGGGTTTAGGATCAGTCCTGGTGTAGGGTTTAGGATCAGTCCTGGTGTAGGATTTAGGATCAGTCCTGGTTTAGGATCAGTCCTGGTTTAGGGTTTAGGTTCAGTCCTGGTGTAGGGTTTAGGATCAGTCCTGGTTTAGTATCAGTCCTGGTGTAGGGTTTAGTATCAGTCCTGGTGTAGGGTTTAGGATCAGTCCTGGTTTAGGGTTTAGTATCAGCCCTGGTTATACTCTCTAGGGTCAGTCCTGGTGTAGGGTTTAGTATCAGTCCTGGTGTAGGGTTTAGTATCAGTCCTGGTGTAGGGTTTAGGATCACTCCTGGTGTAGGGTTTAGGATCAGCCCTGGTTATACTCTCTAGGGTCAGTCTTGGTGTAGGGTTTAGTATCAGTCCTGGTGTAGGGTTTAGGATCAGTCCTGGTGTAGGGTTTAGTATCAGTCCTGGTTTAGGGTTTAGGATCAGTCCTGGTGTAGGGTTTAGGATCAGTCCTGGTTTAGGGTTTAGTATCAGTCCTGGTTTAGGATTTAGTATCAGCCCTGGTGTAGGGTTTAGGATCAGTCCTGGTTTAGGATCAGTCCTGGTTTAGGGTTTAGGATCAGTCTTGGTTTAGGGTTTAGGGTCAGCCCTGCGGCAGGGTTTAGGGTTTGGGACAGTGCACCTGCTCCACCTGCTGGCGGTGGGTCTGAACATAGTACAGGCAGTCAGACAGACAGACAGACAGACAGACAGACAGACAGACAGACAGACAGACAGACAGACAGACAGACAGACAGACAGACAGACAGACAGACAGACAGACAGACAGACAGACAGACAGACAGACAGACAGACAGACAGACAGACAGACAGACAGACAGACAGACAGACAGACAGACAGACAGACAGACAGAGAGAGAGAGAGAGAGAGAGAGAGAGAGAGAGAGAGAGAGAGAGAGAGAGAGAGAGAGAGAGAGAGGTGTAAAGAGAGTGAGAGGGAATGGTAGAGAGAGAGAGAGAGAGAGAGAGAGAGAGAGAGAGAGAGAGAGAGAGAGAGAGAGAGAGAGAGAGAGAGAGAGAGAGAGAGAGAGAGAGAGAGAGAGAGGGGTGTAAAGAGAGTGAGAGGGAATGGTAGAGAGAGAGAGAGAGAGAGAGAGGGAGAGAGAGAGAGAGAAATAGAGGTGTAAAGAGAGTGAGAGGGAATGGTAGAGAGAGAGGGAGGGAGGGGTAGAGAGAGAGAGATGGAGGGATAGAGGGGGAGAGAGGGAGGGTAG
Source organism: Salvelinus alpinus (assembly GCF_045679555.1). Lineage (NCBI taxonomy): Eukaryota > Metazoa > Chordata > Actinopteri > Salmoniformes > Salmonidae > Salvelinus > Salvelinus alpinus. The sequence continues at coordinate 40,220,435 of NC_092110.1, read as the reverse complement.
AGGGAGAGAGAGAGAGAGAGAGTAGATAGAGAGAGAGAGTGAAAAGTGCAAAGTAATGTCGATAATATTTCCCATCTTTTTTTGTTTTGTCTTTCATACCAGGTCATATGTCTTCTCAGTCATGTTAAAACTGGTCTACTACCATTGCTTTAATGTATTGTTGTTCTCATTAATATTGTTATTGTAGTTGTTGTTAGTGGTAATCCCATGTCCACTACTACTATTATTATTGCTGTTGGTCCCACCATTTATTTATATATAAATATATATATATTTTTTATATATATATAAATATATATTTTTATTTTATTTTTATTTTTTGATATGTATACTTTGACAATGTAAGTAATAATGAACTTGCCATGTCAATAAAGTCAATTGAATTGAATTGAATTGAATTGAATTGAATTGAGAGAGCGAGAGAGAGAGCGAGAGAGAGAGGGAAGGGTAAAGAGAGAGAGAGAGGGAGGGTTAGAGAGAGAGAGGTAGAGAGAGAGGGAGGGAGGGTTAGAGAGAGAGAGGTAGAGAGAGAGGGAGGGGTAAATCTGTTGATCTGTTGCCACAAGAAAAGGGCAACCAGTGAAGAACAAACACCATTGTAAATACAACCCATATCTATGTTTATTTATTTTCCCTTTTGTACTTTAACTATTTGCACATCGTTACAACACTGTATATAGACATATGACATTTGTAATGTCTTTATTCTTTTGGAACTTTTGTGAGTGTAATGTTTACTGTTCATTTTTATTGTTTATTTCACTTTTGTTTATCCATTTCACTTGCTTTGGCAATGTAAACATATGTTTCCCATGCCAATAAAGCCCTTTGAATTGAATTGAATATAGAGAGATTCCAAAACTATCCATAACAAAGCCATCACTTACGGAGAGATGAACCTGGAGAAGAGTCCCCTTAGCAAGTTGGTCATGGGGCTCTGTTCACAAACACAAACAGACCCCACAGAGCCCCAGAACAGCAACACAATTAGACCCAACCAAATCATGCGAAAACAAAAAGATAATTACTTCACATATTGAAAAGAATTAACAAAAAAACAGCGCTAACTAGAATGCTATTTGGCCCTAAACAGAGAGTATGGTATTTGTCACATTTTCTCCCTCTCCCTCTCTCCGGCGCTCAACGTCGCCAGTTGTCTCATCATTACACACACCTGCCACCAACGTTACGCGCGCCTGCGACTCATGACACTCACCTGGACTCCATCACCTTCCTGATTACCTCCCATATATCTGTCACTCCCATTGGTTCTTTCCTCGGGTGTTATTGACACTGTTTTTGTTGCATGTCTGTTTGCTTTTCCTGTTTCTTGTTTTGTACTATGTTCTATTTATTATAAAATTTGCACTCCCTGTACTTGTTTCCCGACTCCCGGCAGACACGTTACAATGCTATTTGGCCATAAACAGAGAGTACACAGTGGCAGAATACCTGATCATTGTGACTGACCCAAACTTAAGGAAAGCTTTGACTATGTACAGACTCAGTGAGCATAGCCTTGCTATTGAGAATGGCCGCCGTAGGCAGACCTGGCTCTCAAGAGAAGACAGGCTATGTGCACACTGCTGTCGTCATAGGACATGAAGGTCAGTGAATCTGGAAAAGTTCAAGAACTGTGAAATTTTCTTCAAGTTCAGTCGAATAAACCATCAAGCGATATGATGAAACTGGCTCTCATGAGGACCGCCACAGGAAAGGAAGACCCAGAGTTTCCTCTGCTGCAGAGGATACGTTCATTAGAGTTACCAGACTCAGAAATTGCAGCCCAAATAAATGCTTCACAGAGTTCAAGTAACAGACACATCTCAACATCAACTGTTCAGAGGAGAATGTGTGAATCAGGCCGTCATGGTCGAATTGCTGCAAAGAAACCAAGAAACGCGAGCAATGGTCATTAGACCAGGTGGAAATCTGTCCTTTGATCTTTTGGTTTGGTTCCATTCTTTGTGAGACGCAGAGTACCTGAACCGATGATCTCCGCATGTGTTGTTCCCACCGTGAAGCATGGAGGAAGAGATGTTATGGTGTGGGAGTGCTTTGCTGGTGACACTGTCTGTGATTTATTTAGAATTCAAGGCACACTTAACCAGCATGGCTACCACAGCATTCTGCAGCGATATGCCATCCCATCTGGCTTGAACTTAGTGGAACTATCATTTGTTTTTCAACAGGACAATGACCCAACACACCTCCAGACTGTGTAAGGGCTATTTGACCAAGAAGGAGAGTGATGGAGGGCTGCATCTGATGACCTGGCCTCCACAATCACCCGACCTCAACCTAATTGATTGAGATGGTTTGGGATGAGTTGCACCGCAGAGTGAAGGAAGAGCAGCCAACAAGTGCTCATCATATATGGGAACTCCTTCAAGACTGTTGGAAAAGCATTCCAGGTGAAGCTGGTTGAGAGAATGCCAAGAGTGTGCAAAGCTGTCATGAAGGCAAATGGTGGCTAATTTGAAGAATCTTAAATATATAATATGTTTTGATTTGTTTAACACTTTTTTGGTTACTACATGATTCCATATGTGTTATTTCATAGTTTTGATGTCTTCACTATTTTTCTACAATGTATAAAATAGTAAAAATAAAGAAAACCCCTTGATTGAGTAGGTGTGTCCAAACTTTTGACTGGTACTGTATGTAAATGTGATATTTCAATGTTTTATTTTTAATACGTTTGCAAAAAATGTCTAAAAACCTGTTTTTGCTTTTTTCATTATGGGGTATTATGTGTAGATTGATGAAGGAAAAAAACGATTCGATTTTAGAATAAGGCTGTAACGTAACAAAGTGTGTAAAAAGTCAAGGGGTCTGAAATTTAGGGATAGCCAGGGCCACACTCCAAAACTCAGACATCATACGAAGCATTTATGTTTAGTGAGTACGCCAGATCAGAGGCAGTAGGGATGACCAGGGATGTTCTCTGTTTAGTGAGTCCTCCAGATCAGAGGCAGTAGGGATGACCAGGGATGTTCTCTTGATAACATTTACATTTACATTTAAGTCATTTAGCAGACGCTCTTATCCAGAGCGACTTACAAATTGGTGCATTCACCTTATGATATCCAGTGGAACAACCACTTTACAATAGTGCATCTAACTCTTTTAAGGGGGGGGGGGGGGGGTTAGAAGGATTACTTTATCCTATCCTAGGTATTCCTTAAAGAGGTGGGGTTTCAGGTGTCTCCGGAAGGTGGTGATTGACTCCGCTGACCTGGCGTCGTGAGGGAGTTTGTTCCACCATTGGGGTGCCAGAGCAGCGAACAGTTTTGACTGGGCTGAGCGGGAACTGTACTTCCTCAGAGGTAGGGAGGCGAGCAGGCCAGAGGTGGATGAACGCAGTGCCCTTGTTTGGGTGTAGGGCCTGATCAGAGCCTGAAGGTACGGAGGTGCCGTTCCCCTCACAGCTCCGTAGGCAAGCACCATGGTCTTGTAGCGGATGCGAGCTTCAACTGGAAGCCAGTGGAGAGAGCGGAGGAGCGGGGTGACGTGAGAGAACTTGGGAAAGTTGAACACCAGACGGGCTGCGGCGTTCTGGATGAGTTGTAGGGGTTTAATGGCACAGGCAGGGAGCCCAGCCAACAGCGAGTTGCAGTAATCCAGACGGGAGATGACAAGTGCCTGGATTAGGACCTGCGCCGCTTCCTGCGTGAGGCAGGGTCGTACTCTGCGAATGTTGTAGAGCATGAACCTACAGGAACGGGTCACCGCCTTGATGTTAGTTGAGAACGACAGGGTGTTGTCCAGGATCACGCCAAGGTTCTTAGCACTCTGGGAGGAGGACACAATGGAGTTGTCAACCGTGATGGCGAGATCATGGAACGGGCAGTCCTTCCCCGGGAGGAAGAGCAGCTCCGTCTTGCCGAGGTTCAGCTTGAGGTGGTGATCCGTCATCCACACTGATATGTCTGCCAGACATGCAGAGATGCGATTCACCACCTGGTTATCAGAGGGGGGAAAATAACTGATAACTGAGGAAAATGTACCATTTTCCTGCCCTGCTAAGCATTCAAAATGCAATGAGTACTCTTGGGTGTCAGGGATGTAATTGCATAAAAAGTACATTATTTTAGGAATGTAGTGAAGTAAAAGTGAAAGTTGTCAAAAATATAAATAGTAAAGTACAGGTACCCCAAGAAAATACTTAAGTAGTACTTAAAGTTATTTTTACTTAAGTACTCTATACCACTGGCGGACAGAGGCAGGCAGGTGCAGGTCAAGCTCCCCGTCCCGGGTGTAGGGTGAGGTCGACCTTAGACAATGTTCGGATTGGGGGAAAGGAAACTGATCCTAAATCTGTACCTAGAGGAAACTTAACCCCTGATCCTAGATCCCATATGCATGTCCTGTTTCTAAAGTCCAGCATGTCAAAAAAACACCCTCCATTCCAGAACATTGGAAAAAAACTTATATGGCATCACTTCTGATGGCACAACATACACTAAGGTCCTAAAGTATTAACATCCTATATGAGCAATAACATCAAACATCAAATATGAGCAATAATTACTGTTTCAGAATATTTTGTGCCCAATAGAAATGAGTGGTAAATAACGTATTGTGTCTTTTTGGAGTCACTTTTAAATGTAAATAAGAATAGAATATGTTTCTAAACACTTTGGGTATTCATGTGGATGCTACCATGGTTACGGATAATCCTGAGTGAATCGTGAATAATGATGAGTGCAAAAGTTACAGAGGGTCACAGATCATACTCCCAATACATGCTAACCTCTCACTCTTACCAATTATTATGATATGGGCACATGCGACAGTTGAAAAGTGAGTAAATAGCGCCCTCGTGTGTCAACTGTAAAATAGGTTTATTAGTGCATTTAAGTTACTTCTCTCCTGCACTGTTGTGAACTCAGAACTGCGGAAGGACAATTCCTCTATCCTCGACTATGTTCCCTGCCCCCCGCCCCCCCCACTCCTCCCCGTCATACCCAAATTAAAAATGATATTTTTAATACAATGTGGGCGTGCTGTCGTCATATGTTCCAAAATCAGGAAGTAACGATACAGCCTGGGTGTGGCTTAGAAGTGTCAGAAGATTTCTTCACTACCGGCTGTAATTGTCACAAACACAAATACAGACAGCAGAGAGAGAGAAAGGCCTGTAGGCTGTGTATTATCCTTTACCGTCATCTCCTCTCCGCCACAATAACGGGTGCATGCATGGCAGAACTTTTAGGATACAGCGCGGGTTTTGAGCAGGTGGGTGAATTCAGTCATGTAATTGCGCACAGTCAGAGTACGGTCTCGATATTATGCTCTTAATATGTTGGCTCTGCCTACAATGTGTATATTATATCGATTATCAAAATGTTTGGTTCCTTATCAGAAGTTATTCTTCCTGTTAAGCCTATAGATTTAGATCGATAGATATAGTCGGATGTTGTACTGTCACTTTTACTTTTTATGTCCTGCATTAAGTTAAAACCAACCTTTTCATGTTCTTCCCTCTAAGGTTTATGCAGTTTATGGTGTATTATAGCAGCCTAGAGGGTTAACATGGTAGATAGATGGTTATTCCCCCCCCAAATGATATATATATATTTTAAGGAACTCAATTCTGCTTTCAACTTACTCTTGAAAGTTGTAATAGTAAAATGCACAAGGTGCAATTTCGAAATTGGGTAGTACATCTTCAGTTCCTCTTGTCATGTGTAAAGTACTTAAGTAGTTTTTGGGGGTATTTTTACTTAAGTAGTACTTTAAAGTATCTGTAATTTACTTTAGTATTTATATTTTCGACAACTTTTACTTCACTACATCCCTAAAGAAAATAATGTACTTTTTACTCCATACATTTTCTCTGACACCCAAAAGTACTCGTTACATTTTAAATGCTTAGCAGGACAGAAAATTGTCCAATTCACACACTTATCAAGAGAACATCCCTGGTCACCCCTACCTCCTCTGATCTGGCGGACTCACTAAACACAAATGCTTCATTTGTTAATGATGTCTGAGTGTTGGAGTGTACCCCTGGCTATCTGTACATTTTTTTTTTTAAACAAGAAAATTGTGTCGTTTAGTTTTCTTAATATAAGGAATTTTAAATGATTCATACTTTTACTTTTGATACTGAAGTATATTTAAAACCAAATACTTTTAGACTTTTACTCAAGTAGTATTTTACTGGGTGACTCACTTTTACTTGAGTGAATTTCTATTGTGATATCTTTACTTTTACTCAAGTATGATAATTGGGTACTTTTTCCACCCCTGAATTCATACCTTAAAGAGATATTAATAACTTGTCAGAAAAGTCCAGATCAACTACCACATGTCAGCTAACATTTTTTTTTTAGATAGATACATAGATTTTGTTGTCGTGTTTGAGTCACTCGAATATCACATGTATACACATAAGACGTGGCAAAATGTGTAGAATTGCAGGAAAATGTGCTTTTTAAACTGCACAATTCTCTTCACCCCATGACAAAATGTGTATAATTGCAGGAAATAAGCTTTAATCTTGCAAAATGTTCTCTCCGCCAACAAGGGGTGTGTGAACAGTTTGTGTCGTGAATAGTGCTTGTGTCTATAGAAATAGACCTGGGGGGGTGTTGGATGTACCCCAATGCTGGAGGGGGGGAGGGGGTGTTGGATGTATCCCAATGCTGGAGGGGGGGGGGGTGTTGGATGTACCCCAATGCTGGAGGGGGGGGGGGGTTGGATGTACCCCAATGCTGGAGGGGGGGGGGGGGGGGGGGGGGGTTGGATGTATCCCAATGCTGGAGGGGGGAGGGGGGGTTGGATGTACCCCAATGCTGGAGGGGGGGGGGGGGTTGGATGTATCCCAATGCTGGAGGGGGGAGGGGGTGTTGGATGTACCCCAATGCTGGAGGGGGGGGGGGGGGGGTTGGATGTACCCCAATGCTGGAGGGGGGGGGGGGTTTGGATGTATCCCAATGCTGGAGGGGGGAGGGGGTGTTGGATGTACCCCAATGCTGGAGGGGGGAGGGGGTGTTGGATGTACCCCAATGCTGGAGGGGGGGGGGGGGTTGGATGTATCCCAATGCTGGAGGGGGGAGGGGGTGTTGGATGTACCCCAATGCTGGAGGGGGGAGGGGGTGTTGGATGTACCCCAATGCTGGAGGGGGGGGGGTTGGATGTACCCCAATGCTGGAAGTGGAGGGGGGAGGGGGTGTTGGATGTACCCCAATGCTGGAAGTGGAGGGGGGGGGGGGGTGAGTGAAAATGTTTGGGAGCCCCTGGGCTAGGAGATAGTATGTGTATTACTAGTAATTATATTACTTTTGAAAGTTAGTGGTGTGCAGAGGTGACACACACATACACATACAGAGTGACTGACACAGGTAGTGTAGGATGGTGACGGATGGTAGGATGGTAGTGTAGGATGGTAGTGTAGGAGGGTGTGTTATCTGGAAGTTCTGATGTTTCCACGGTGATGTTGTCATATCGTAACTAAGGTAGCCCGCAGATATATTTCAAATGTACTGATTCAATTCAATACATTTCCAATTGCGAAACATCTTTCCCTCAGACTGGAGGTATACACAACCCTCTGCTCTCCTCTGCTCCCCTTTCACAGTGGTGGAAGTGATGGTTTGTGGTAGTGATGGTTGGTAATGTACCACAGTGCAGACAGGGTTTCCATCTGTCTCTGTCACTTCCTCTTCCTGTCCTCCTCTGTTTCCTCTTTTGTTTAGTGTGCATGTGTTTCTTTACCACCGCCTGTCTTTTTAGGTCTGAATTGACCGTGTTTTATCTGAAGTCAGAGCTTCCAAATCAGCTGGAGGTCCTCTGTAGCTCAGTCGGTAGAGCGCGGCACTTGGAATGCCAGAATAGTGGGTTCGATTCCCGGCACCACCCGTAAGGGGGAAAAGGTGTGTGTGTGTGTGTGTGGCTGTACATTTTATTTTGTATAAGAGCGTGTGCTAAATGAAGGAATGACATATATAATTGTATTGCCCTCTAGGTCCTGTCTCAGCTAGTGAGTGTGTGGCGTGTCTACCTGGGTAACGTGTTGAGTAAACCCTGTTGTCGGCACGGATGTGGTTTCTAGTGTTGACTAAGGAGTGCCATAGGAGTCCACACCTTTTATGCGTACACATACACACGCACACACACACACAGGAAGCGTTGCTACATCCCCACATGTGTGTACACGCTCAGCTTGTGTAACACACACACACACACACGCTGGAAAACTAGGAAACGGTGGCAAGCTCCAGGAATGACTTACCCACAACACAGTTCGATGTTTGTTCCAGTCTAATGTATTGACCTCTCTCTTTCCCTTTCTCCAGGTGTGAAGTGGGGATGCTGTGAGTGTGTGAGTGTGTGTGTGTCGTGGTGACCGGGTGTGCTGTGATGTCAGGTGACAGCAGCACATTGTCTTGGAAGGTTGTGGAGACCTATGGCCAATCAAAGTCCTCGGACACTTCCCAGACGACGGTTGCTGGGGACGGCGGTCCAACAAAGATTGTCAAAGTGTGTTTCACCAGCAACAGTGCTAACTTGGGGAAGAACTTTAAACTAGTCCGCTGTCATGAGGGCATGACTGTACGGGTTAGTGACATTACTGTACTATCATTGTCATTATACTGTAGTGTGCATATATATATATATATATAATACTTTTGAACGATAGTATATATATATTCATTCAAAAGTTTGGGGTCACTTAGATATATGTCCTTGTTTTGAAAGAAAAGCACATTTTTCGGTCCATTAAAATAACATCAAGTTGATCAGAAATACAGTGTAGACATTGTTAATGTTGTAAATGACTATTGTAGCTGGAAATGGCAGATTTTTTATTGAATATCTACATAGGCGTACAGAGGCCCATTATCAGCATGACTGTACGGGTTAGTGACATTACTGTACTATCATTGTCATTATACTGTAGTGTGCATATATATATATATATATATATATATATATATATATATATATATATATATATGCTGCCTAGAAGGCCAGCATCCCAGAGTCGCCTCTTCACTGTTGACGTTGAGACTGGTGTTTTGCAGGTACTATTTAATGAAGCTGCCAGTTGAGGACTTGTGAGGTGTCTGTTTCTCAAAATAGACACTCTAATGTACTAAAGCAGTGTTTGTTGCCCAAATGGTACACATTTTAGTTTTACACACCTCAACTCATCATCAAACCTTTGATTGTTGGAATCAAATCAAATGTTATTCATCAGATGCTTCGTAAACAACAGGTGTAGACTAACAGTGAAATGCTTGGTAAACAACAGGTGTAGACTAACAGTGAAATGCTTGGTAAACAACAGGTGTAGACTAACAGTGAAATGCTTGGTAAACAACAGGTGTAGACTAACAGTGAAATGCTTGGTAAACAACAGGTGTAGACTAACAGTGAAATGCTTTGTAACAACAGGTGTAGACTAACAGTGAAATGCGTTGTAAACAACAGGTGTAGACTAACAGTGTAATGCTTTGTAACAACAGGTGTAGACTAACAGTGTAATGCTTTGTAACAACAGGTGTAGACTAACAGTGTAATGCTTTGTAACAACAGGTGTAGACTAACAGTGAAATGCTTACTTACGGGACCTTGGTTAGTTTCTTTTCCTCTGCTTAGTAATATTTCCAACAATGTGGAGAGAAAGAACATAGAGAAATAATAGAAAGGTAAACCATGTAATAGTAAATACATAATATGTAACAATATTTAACATTTGCATTTTAGTAATTTAGCAGATGCTCTTATCCAGAGTGACTTACAGTTAGTGAGTGCATTCATCTTAAGATGGCCAGGTGGGACAACCACATCACAAAAGTCAGAGCTCGAAATGTTGTGAGTCAAGTGCAAGTGTTGGTGAATGTTTTATTGTTGTTGGGTTTTTTTTTTGGGGGGGGGGGGGGGTTTCTTTCAGATTCTCTTTTGAAGAGGTAGGGTTTCAAATGTTTTCAGGAGATGGGCAGGGACTCTGCTGTCCTAGCTTCAGGGGGAAGATGGGCAGGGACTCTGCTGACCTAGCTTCAGGGGGAAGATGGGGAGGGACTCTGCTGTCCTAGATTCAGGGGGAAGATGGACAGGGACTCTGCTGTCCTAGCTTCAGGGGGAAGATGGGCAGGGACTCTGCTGTCCTAGCTTCAGGGGGAAGATGGACAGGGACTCTGCTGTCCTAGCTTCAGGGGGAAGATGGACAGGGACTCTGCTGTCCTAGCTTCAGGGGGAAGATGGGGAGGGACTCTGCTGTCCTAGATTCAGGGGGAAGATGGACAGGGACTCTGCTGTCCTAGCTTCAGGGGGAAGCTGGTTCCACCATTGGGGTGCCAGGACAGAGAAGAGCTTGGACTGGGCTGAGCGGGATCTTCCCTCCCGTAGGCATGGGAGGGCCAAGAGACCAGAGATGGCAGAATGGAATGCTCGAGTTGGGGTGTAGGGTTTGAGCAGAGCCTGAAGGTAGGGAGGGGCAGTTCCTCTTGTTGCTCCGTAGGTAAACACCATGGTGGAGTGTGTGGAGGAGTGAGGTGACATGGGAGAATTTGGGAAGGTTGAACACCAGGCGGTCTGCAGCGTTCTGGATAAGTTGCAGGGGTTTAATGGCACAGCCGTGGAGCCCAGCCAACAGCGAGTTGCACTAGTCTAAACGGGAGATGACAAGAGCCTCAATTACAGTTTATATAAAGGAAATCAGTCCATTGAAATAAATTCATTAGGTCCTAATCTATGGATTTCACATGACTGGGAATACAAATATGCCTCGGGTTGGTCACAGATACCTTAAAATAAAAAGGTAGTGCCCGTCGATCAGAACACCAGTCAGTGCCTGGTGTGACCACCATTTTCTTCATGCAGCATGACACATTTCCTTCACGTAGACTTGATCAGGCTGTTGATTCTGGCCTGTGGAATGTTGTCCATCTCCTCTTCAATGACTGTGTTGAAGTTGCTGGATATTGGCGGGAACTGGAACACGCTGTCGTACACATCGATCCAGAGCATCCCAAACATGCTCAATGGGTGACATGTCTGGTGAGTATGCAGGCCATGGAAGAACTGGGACATTTTCAGCTTCCAGGAATTGTGTACAGATCCTTGCGACATGGGGCCGTGCATTATCATGCTGAACACGAGGTGATGGTGGTGGATGAACGGCACCACAACGGGCCTCAGGATCTCGTCACCGTATCTATGTGCATTCAAATTGCCATCAATATAATGCAATTGTATTGGTTGTCTGTAGCTTATGCCTGCCCATACCATAACCCCACCACCACCATGGGGCATTCTGTTCACAACGTTGACATCAGCAAACCTCTCGCCCACATCACGCCATACATGTTGTCTGCGGTTGTGAGGCCAGTTAAACAAAATGCCAAATTCTCTAAAATGACATTGGAGGCGGCTTATGGTAGAGAAATGAACATTCAATTCTCTGGCAACAGCTCTGGTGGACATTCCTGCAGTCAGCATGCCAATTGCATGCTCCCTCGAAACCTGAGACATCTGTGGCATTGTGTTGTGTGACAAAACTGCACATTTTAGAGTAGCCTTTTATTGTCCCCAGCACAAGGTGCACCTGTGTAATGATCTTGCTGTTTAATCATTTTCTTGATATGCCACACCTGTCAGGTGGAAAGGCGAAATGCTCACTAACAGGGATGTCAACAAATTTGTGCACAACATTTTAGAGAAATAAGCCTTTTGTGCATATAGAACATTTCTGGGATCTTTTATTTCAGCTCATGAAACGTGAGACCAACACTTTACATATTCTTTATATATTTTTTCAGTTATCATACTTAGTGACAGTACAATATTGGCACCATTTCAATTAACTTTCATATAACGTCCACTTAGCAGCGCAGAGACAGCATTCAAATGTGTGCAGGCCCGGTACAACTTTAGCTTTAATCACCAAGAGATTTTGCCTGTCTGTGACCAAGAGAAAGTGGTCTTGTTTCCATTATATGAAATGGTTTAGAATATCACAGTGTGATGAGAACACAGCTATTTGATTTTCTAGACTGTCACCTTTCATATGCCGTCTCCCAGGCTGGGCTCTGTCGCTTAGAAGGAGAGCGAATTCATTATTTTGTCAGGATAGGCCATAAAATGTGACACATTGTGCCACACCCTGTTCAAATGTGGTGTCTGAAACCTGACACTTCAAGTCACCTCCACGGAGAGAGTGGAAACAGAGAGCAGACAGATGGGTCTTTCTGGCATTATAAAGCACGGGACCTTACGGCTTTCACACACCGCTCTGTACACCAACACGTCAGTCTGAACCGGTTCAGAACTTCTCAACGTCCCCCATATACACTGGAAAAGAAGGGTTCTTCAGGCTGTACCCATAGGAGAACCCTTTTGGGTTCCAAGTAGAACCCTCTGTGGAAAGGTTTCTACACAGAACGCAAAATGGTTTTACCTGGAACCAAAACAGTTCGACCTAGAACCAATAAAGGTTCTTCAAAGGGTTCTCCTATGGGAACAGCCAAAGAACCATTTTAGGTTCTAAATAGCACCTTTTTTTCTAGGGAGTGTAGGGAACTTAACATCTAAACTACTAGTTTACTGTAGAGAGTACTGAACTCTATGGGTCACTACTATATATACAGTATACTATTATTATAGTATTGACGTACTAATATTACTACTGTAGTATTATTCATATTTCTACTATAATATATTTCCCCTATAATATATTTATACTATAATATATTTCCACTAATATATTTCTACTATAATATATTTCTTATATTTCTACTATAATATATTTCCGCTATAATATATTTCTACTATAATATTATTATGTTACGGTGTTGTCCTCTGGATGTGTGGGTCCAGACATTCAACATACCCTCTGCTACGACCCCCTACACTACTATACTGTATCGTGTACTATAATACCTTAACCGTTCCAGAATATAATACCAGACATTCAACATACCTACGACCCCCTACACTACTATACTGTATCGTGTACTATAATACCTTAACCGTTCCAGAATATAATACCAGACATTCAACATACCTACGACCCCCTACACTACTATACTGTATCGTGTACTATATTACCTTAACCGTTCCAGAACATAATACCAGACATTCAACATACCTACGACCCCCTACACTACTATACTGTATCGTGTACTATATTACCTTAACCGTTCCAGAATATAATACCAGACATTCAACATACCTACGACCCCCTACACTACTATACTGTATCGTGTACTATATTACCTTAACCGTTCCAGAATATAATACCAGACATTCAACATACCCTCTGCTACGACCCCCTACACTACTATACTGTATTGTGTACTATATTACCTTAACCGTTCCAGAATATAATACCAGACATTCAACATACCTACGACCCCCTACACTACTATACTGTATCGTGTACTATAATACCTTAACCGTTCCAGAATATAATACCAGACATTCAACATACCTACGACCCCCTACACTACTATACTGTATCGTGTACTATATTACCTTAACCGTTCCAGAACATAATACCAGACATTCAACATACCTACGACCCCCTACACTACTATACTGTATCGTGTACTATATTACCTTAACCGTTCCAGAACATAATACCAGACATTCAACATACCTACGACCCCCTACACTACTATACTGTATCGTGTACTATATTACCTTAACCGTTCCAGAATATAATACCAGACATTCAACATACCTACGACCCCCTACACTACTATACTGTATCGTGTACTATATTACCTTAACCGTTCCAGAATATAATACCAGACATTCAACATACCCTCTGCTACGACCCCCTACACTACTATACTGTATTGTGTACTATATTACCTTAACCGTTCCAGAATATAATACCAGACATTCAACATACCTACGACCCCCTACACTACTATACTGTATCGTGTACTATAATACCTTAACCGTTCCAGAATATAATACCAGACATTCAACATACCTACGACCCCCTACACTACTATACTGTATCGTGTACTATATTACCTTAACCGTTCCAGAACATAATACCAGACATTCAACATACCTACGACCCCCTACACTACTATACTGTATCGTGTACTATATTACCTTAACCGTTCCAGAATATAATACCAGACATTCAACATACCTACGACCCCCTACACTACTATACTGTATCGTGTACTATATTACCTTAACCGTTCCAGAATATAATACCAGACATTCAACATACCCTCTGCTACGACCCCCTACACTACTATACTGTATTGTGTACTATATTACCTTAACCGTTCCAGAATATAATACCAGACATTCAACATACCTACGACCCCCTACACTACTATACTGTATCGTGTACTATAATACCTTAACCGTTCCAGAACATAATACCAGACATTCAACATACCTACGACCCCCTACACTACTATACTGTATCGTGTACTATAATACCTTAACCGTTCCAGAACATAATACCAGACATTCAACATACCTACGACCCCCTACACTACTATACTGTATCGTGTACTATAATACCTTAACCGTTCCAGAACATAATACCAGACATTCAACATACCTATGACCCCCTACACTACTATACTGTATCGTGTACTATATTACCTTAACCGTTCCAGAATATAATAACAGCGGTGTTGTCCAGTGGATGTGTGGGTCCAGACATCCAACACTCCCTCTGCTACGGCCTGCTGCTGAAACACCTGAAGTCAGCTGAGGTCCACTGGCTGCACCCCGGCCTCACCGTGTCAGAACTGCAGCTACGCTACGAACAACAGCATCTGGAGGCAGAGTGGAGGTAACTCCTGACCTCTAGCACATGATCTCTTGCTCCGGGTTCCCACTACATCGCCAAGCAAAGTCAAAATTGGCTATATTGTAAAACTATATGAAAACTAAAATGTGCTTTTCGGTCTTAATGTAAGATTAGGGTTATGAATAAGGTTTGTAGTGTGGTTAAGATTAGGGTTAAAGTTAGGTTTAAAATCTGATTTTTAAGAGACATTTTAGAACTAGGCATGGCTTACAACTTTGTCATTTGTCCAGATAGTGACTGCCTCTTTCTCCTGATCTCTAAACCTTAACCTCTAACCCCTGTGTGTGTCCAGATAGTGACCTCTAAACCTTAACCTCTAACCCCTGTGTGTGTTCAGATAGTGACCTCTAAACCTTAACCTTTAACCCCTGTGTGTGTCCAGATAGTGACTGCCTCTTGCTCCTGACCTCTAAACCTTAACCTCTAACCCCTGTGTGTCCAGATAGTGACCTCTAAACCTTAACCTCTAACCCCTGTGTGTGTCCAGATAGTGACTGCCTCTTGCTCCTGACCTCTAAACCTTAACCTCTAACCCCTGTGTGTGTCCAGATAGTGACCTCTAAACCTTAACCTCTAACCCCTGTGTGTGTCCAGATAGTGACTGCCTCTTTTTCCTGACCTCTAAACCTTAACCTTTAACCCCTGTGTGTGTCCAGATAGTGACTGCCTCTTGCTCCTGACCTCTAAACCTTAACCTTTAACCCCTGTGTGTGTCCAGATAGTGACCTCTAGACCTTAACCTCTAACCCCTGTGTGTGTCCAGATAGTGACCTCTAAACCTTAACCTTTAACCCCTGTGTGTCCAGATAGTGACCTCTAAACCCTAACCTCTAACCCCTGTGTGTCCAGATATGACCTGCGCATTAGGTACATCCCTGCTGACTTCATAGAGAAGTTTAAAGAGGACAGAACCACACTGCTCTACTTCTACCAGCAGGTTGGTGACTGTTGCAGACTGTCTCTCTCTCTGACTGTCTCTCTGACTGTCTGTCTGTCTCTCTGACTGTCTCTCTGACTGTCTCTCTGACTGACTGCCTGTCTGACTGTCTGTCTCTCTCTCTGACTGCCTCTCTGACTGTCTCTCTGACTGACTGCCTCTCTGACTGTCTGTCTCTCTGACTGTCTGTCTGTCTGTCTGTCTCTCTCTCTCTCTCTCTCTCTCTCTCTCTCTCTGACTGTCTGTCTAACTGTCTGTCTGTCTGTCTGTCTGTCTGTCTGTCTGTCTGTCTCTCTCTCTCTCTCTGACTGTCTGTCTGTCTAACTGTCTGTCTGTCTAACTGTCTGTCTGTCTGACTGCCTCTCTGTCTGTCTGTCTGTCTGTCTGTCTGTCTGTCTGTCTGTCTGTCTGTCTCTCTGACTCTCTATGACTATCTCTCGGACTGTCACTGTCTGACTGTCTGTCTGTGGTGTTTTACTTGTAAGCAGGATTGTTGTACAGTTCTGATCCTTAAAGTGTATTTTTTTAAACACCTTGTCAGGTGAGAAGTGACTACATGCAGCACTATGCCAGTAAAGTGAGTGATGGGATGGCCTTGCAGTTAGGTTGTCTGGAGATCAGGTAACAACCCTCCGACACAAACATATTACTTTTACTATCCTTGTGGGGACTAAACAATTAATTCCCATTCAAAATCGTATTTTTTCTAACCCTTAACCTAACCCTTTTAACCCTAAATAACACACACAACCTTCCATTAAATCCACCCAATACTCACATGCGTGTGTTTCTCCCTACAGGAGATTCTATAAAGACATGAACCCCAATGGACTGGAGAAAAAGTCCAACTATGAACTGTTAGAGTAAGTACTGCCTGGGAAGGTTGGTTATGGTTCTGTAATTGGGTGTGGTGGGGGCTCATTGATTGTGTGTGTAAGTAATGGAAGGTTTGTTATGGTTCTGTAATTGGGTGTGGTGGGGGCTCATTGATTGTGTGTGTAAGTAATGGAAGGTTGGTTATGGTTCTGTAATTGGGTGTGGTGGGGGCTCATTGATTGTGTGTGTAAGTAATGGACGTTGTGTCTGTTTTTGCTTGCGTCTGTACAGGAAGGATGTAGGGCTGGGACTGTTCTTCCCCAAGGAGATGACTGACACCATGAAGGTACTGGATTGATTTAATTATTTTATTTTATTGACTTTAACATTTTATATTGATAACTAGTTGGTCCAGCAACTATTCCAGAGGTATTAGTTATCTATTCACCATGTGTTGATAAGTGATGTATATATGTATTAAGTGATGTATTGACAAGTATGTATGTATTGATAAGTCGCTCTGGATAAGAGCGTCTGCTAAATGACTTAAATGTAAATGTAAATAAGTGATGTATTCACCATGTGTTGATACGTGATGTATAGATTATTGATGTATATATTTTTTTTATTTATCCTTTATCTAACTAGGCAAGTCAGTTAAGAACAAATTATTATTTTCAATGACGGCCTAGGAACAGTGGGTTAACTGCCTGTTCAGGGGAAGAATGACAGATTTGTACCTTGTCAGCTCGGGGATTTGAACTTGCAACCTTTCGGTTACTAGTCCAACGCTCTAACCACTAGCCCCATATGTGTCGAGCATGTGTTGTTAAGTGATGTACAGTTGAAGTCGGAAGTTTACATAAACTGAGTTTAAAGGTCTTTCACAATTCCTGACATTTAATCCTAGTAAAAATTCCCTGTTTTAGGTCAGTTAGGATCACCACTTTATTTTAAGAATGTGAAATGTCAGAATAATACTGGAGAGAATGATTTATTTCAGCTTTTGTTTCTTTCATCACATTCCCAGTGGGTCACAAATTAGTATTTGGTAGCATTGCCTTTAAATTGTTTAACTTGGGTCAAACATTTTGGGTAGCCTTCCACAAGCTTCCCACAATAAGTTGGGTGAATTTTGGCCCATTCCTCCTGACAGAGCTGGTGTAACGGAGTCAGGTTTGTAGGCCTCCTTGCTCGCACACGCTTTTTCAGTTCTGCCCACAAATGTTCTATAGGATTGAGGTCAGGGCTTTGTGAAGGCCACTCCAATACCTTGACTTTGTTGTCCTTAAGCCATTTTGCCACAACTTTGGAAGTATGCTTGGGGGTCATTGTCCATTTGGAAGACCCATTTGCGACCAAGCTTTAACTTCCTGACTGATGTCTTGAGATGTTGCTTCAATATATCCACATCATTTTCCTTTCTCATGATGCCATCTATTTTGTGAAGTGCACCAGTCCCTCCTGCAGCAAAGCACCCCCACAACATGATGCTGCCACTCCCGCGCTTCACGGTTGGGATGGTGTTCTTCGGCTTGCAAGCATCCCCCCTTTTCCTCCAAACATAAAGATGGTCTTTATGGCCAAACAGTTCTATTTTTGTTTCATCAGACCAGAGGACATTTCTCCAAAAAGTACAATCTTTGTCCCCATGTGCAGTTGCAAACCGTAGTCTGGCTTTTTTAATGGCGGTTTTGGAGCAGTGGCTTCTTCCTTGCTGAGCGGCCTTTCAGGTTATGTCGATATAGGACTCGTTTTACTGTGGATATAGATACTTCTGTACCTGTTTCCTCCAGCATCTTCACAAGGTCCTTTGCTGTTGTTCTGGGATTGATTTGCACTTTTCGCACCAAAGTACGTTAATCTCTAGGAGACCGAACACGTCTCCTTCCTGAGCGGTATGACGGCTGCGTGGTCCCATGGTGTTTATACTTGCGTACTATTGTTTGTACAGATGAACGTGGTACCTTCAGGCGTTTGGAAATTGCTCCCATGGATGAACCAGACTTGTGGAGGTCCACAATTTTTCTTCTGAGGTCTTGGCTGATTTCTTTAGATTTTCCCATGATGACAAGCAAAGAGGCACTGGGTTTGAAGGTAGGCCTTGAAATACATCCACAGGTACACCTCCAATTGACTCAAATGTTGTCAATTAGCTTATCAGAAGCTTCTAAAGCCATGGCATCATTTTCTGGAATTTTCCAAGCTGTTTAAATGCACAGTCAACTTAGTGTATGTAATCTTCTGACCCACTGGAATTGTGATACAGTGAAATAATCTGTCTGTAAACAATTGTTGGAAAAATTACTTGTGTCATGCACAAAGTAGATGTCCTAACCGACTTGCCAAAACTATAGTTTGTTAACAAGAAATTTGTGGAGTGGTTGAAAAATGAGTTTTAATGACTCCAACCCAAGTGTATGTAAACTTCCGACTTCAACTGTATATATTGACCATGTGTTGATAAGTGATGTATTGATGTATAAACTCAGCAAAAAAAGAAACATCCTCTCAAAGTCAACTGCACTGGTGATAAGGCCTGCCAAGAAACGTCCTCTCACTGTCAACTGCATTTATTTTCAGCAAACTTAACATGTGTAAATATTTGTATGAACATAAGATTCAACAACTGAGACAAACTGAACAAGTTCCACAGACATGTGACTAACAGAAATGGAATAATGTGTTCCTGAACAAAGGGGAGGGGTCAAAATCAAAAGTAACAGTCAGTATCTGGTGTGGCCACCAGCTGCATTAAGTACTGCAGTGCATCTCCTCCTCATGGACTGCACCAGATTTGCCAGTTCTTGCTGTGAGATGTTACCCCGCTCTTCCATCAAGGCACTTACAAGTTCCTGGACCTTTCTGAGGGGAATGGCCCGAGCCCTCACCCTCCGATCCAACAGGTCCCAATGGGATTGAGATCCGGGCTCTTCGCTGGCCATGGCAGAACACTGACATTCCTGTCTTGCAGGAAATCACGCACAGAACAAGCAGTATGGCTGGTGGCGTTGCCATGCTGGAGGGTCATGTCAGGATGAGTCTGCAGGAGGGGTACCACTTGAGGGAGGAGGATGTCTTCCCTTTGAGATTGCCTGCAATGACAACAAGCTCAGTCCGATGATGCTGTGACACACCGCCCTTGACCATGACGGACCTTCCCTCAAAATCAATCCCACTCTAGAGTATAGTTGTTGTTACACGTGGTCTGCCACTGCGAGCACGATCAGCTATCCATCCTGTCTCCCTGTAGTGTTGTCTTAAGCGTCTCACAGTACGGACGTTGCAATTTATTGCCCTGGCCACATCTGCAGTCCTCATGCCTCCTTGCAGCATGCCTAAGGCACGTTCACACAGATGAGCAGGGACCCTGGGCATCTTTCTTTTGGTGTTTTTCAGAGTCAGTAGAAAGGCCTCTTTAGTGTCCTAAGTTTTCATAACTGTGACCTTAATTGCCTACCGTCTGTAAGCTGTTAGTGTCTTAACGACCGTTCCACAAGTGCATGTTCATTAATTGTTTATGGTTCATTGAAAAAGCATGGGAAACAGTGTTTAAACCCTTTGCAATGAAGATCTGTGAAGTTATTTGGATTTTTACAAATGATCTTTGAAAGACAGGGTCCTGAAAAAGGGACGTTTCTTTTTTTGCTGAGTTCATATGTATTGACCATGTAGTGATGTGTGTGTGTGTGTGTGTGTGTGTATATATATATATATATATATATGTTACGTACACCTCTTGGAGGGAGCACAACACCCTGCTACACCCAACTCCCCGTGGAGGTAAAGAGGTATGTGATTGTAGGTGCGGGTAAGGATGAAAAAGGCAGAGAATATTACCGTTTACTGGGAATATATTTCCTTAACACGGTAATGTGGGGAAAAGGGTCTGGACCGAACCAAAGAAAAGTAAAAGTTAGAGTCCCCTCTCCTACCTTACCCATAATCCATTACTTACCTCTCTTAGCACCACCTGGCGCGCTAACCAAAATACAGGGAATGGTCCGCCCAGGTCTTATCTAGTGTGCATAGACATAGTAAATACTACAGGTATATGTATGCCCGCAGGCCTCTTGCCTAAGCACTCCCATGGTGCCTTCCCCTTCCCCCCTGGGAACAAATGAAACAGAATAAGTCACCAAACTCCGTGAACAATTTGAATAAACAAAAAAAACACTAGGTACTATGGCAAAAACATACCTCTGCAGGAGCGGCTACAGAATACTTTCAACAACTTTACAGACCAGTACAGAACATACCAAGAAGGTATTCCTAACAAAGGAACACTGACTTTCCAAGCTGCAGAAGGAGTCGGTAATTGTAGACAGCTGTATCCCCTGACGAGAAGGCAGGTCAGAGTGCCAATCTGCAAGGGGCCAATCAGCTTCTTGGAATCCAGGAAGCCATCCTGAAACACACACATACACACCCAAAACAACACAGAAACTGGCGAATGTAACTATATATGTATTGACCATGTGTTGATAAGTGATGTATATATGAATTGACCATGTGTTGATAAGTGATGTATTGACCATGAGTTGATAAGTGATGTATTGACCATGAGTTGATAAGTGATGTATTGACCATGTGTTGATAAGTGATAGACACAACCGGTCAAAAGTTTTAGAACACCTACTCATTCAAAGGTTTTTCTTTATTTTTTACTGTTTTCTACATTGTAGAATAATAGTGAAGATATCAAAACTATGAAATAACACATATGGAATCATGTAGTAACCAAAACATTGTTAAACAAATCAAAATATTTGATGACAGCTTTGCACACTCTTGGCATTCTCTCAACCAGCTTCATGAGGTAGTCACCTGGAATGCATTTCAATTAACAGTTGTGCCTCCTTAAGTTAATTTGTGGAATTTCTTTCCTCCTTAATGCTTTTGATCCAATCAGTTGTGTTGTGACACGGTGGAGGGGGGTATACAGAAGATAGCCCTATTTGGTAAAAGACCAATTCCATAATATGGCAAGAACAACTCAAATAAGCAAAGAGAAACGACAGTCCATCATTACTTGAAGACATGAGGGTCAGTCAATGTAGAATATTTCAAGAACTTTGATCGTTTCTTCAAGTGCAGTCGCAAAAACCATCAAGCGCTATGATGAAACTGGCTCTCATGATGACCTCCACAGGAATGGAAGACCCAGAGTTACCTCTGCTGCAGAGGATAAGTTCATTAGAGTTACCAGCCTCAAATTGCAGCCCAAATAAATGCTTCAGAGAGTTCAAGTGACAGACACATCTCAACATCAACTATTCAGAGGAGACTGTGTGAATCAGGCCTTCATGGTCAAATTACTGCAAAGAAACCACTACTAAAGGACACCAATAATAAGAAGAGACTTGCCTGGGCCAAGAAACACGAGCAATGGACATTAGACCGGTGGAAATGTGTCCTTTGGTCTGGAGTTCAAATTTGAGATTTTTGGTTCCAACCGCCGTGTCTTTGTGAGACTCAGTGTGGGTGAACGGATGATCTCTGCATGTATATTTCCCACCGTGAAGAATGGAGGAGGTGGTGTGATGGTGTGGGGGTGCTTTGCTGGTGACACTGTCTGTGATATCTTTAGAATTCAAGGCACACTTAACCAGCATGGCTACCACAGCCATGTGCAACGATACACTGTCCCATCTGGTTTTGGCTTAATGGGACGATCATCTGTTTTTCAATAGGACAATGACCCAACACACCTCCAGGCTGTGTAAGGGCTATTTTACCAAGAAGGAGAGTGATGGAGTGATCAGATGACCTGGCTTCCACAATCACCTGACCTCAACCCAATTTAGATGGTTTGGGATGTGAAGGAAAAGCAGCCATCAAGTGCTCAGCATATGTGGGAACTCCTTCAAGATTGTTGGAAAAGCATTCCAGGTGAAGCTGGTTGAGAGAATGCCAAGAATGTGCAAGGCTGTCATCAAGGCAAAGGGTGGCTATTTGAAGAATCTCAAATATAAAATGTTTTCAATTGTTTAACACTTTTTTTGGTTACTAATTTGTTATTTCATAGTTTTGATGTCTTCACTATTATTCTACAATGTAGAAAATAGTAAAAATAAAGAAAACCCCTTGAATGAGTAGATATTCTAACACTTTTGACCGGTCGTGTGTGTATATATATATATATATGTGTATATGTGTATGTGTATTGACCATGTGTTGATAGGTGATGTGTGTGTATAAATGTATTGACAAGTGATTAATTGATGTATACAGTGGGCTCCAAAACTACTGGCACCACTGACTGGCAATTCACAAACAATACTTTAAAACATATAAACAATATAATTATAGAGAGAAACTCAAAATACCACTTTAAAAAATATATAATTTAATTCATCTAAGTCTTAAGGAACTATATTAAGCCATTACATCACTTCCTGTTTCACTAAGGTATAAAAATGAGGTAACACGCCTGTAATATCCCACTGTCATCCAACACCATGAAGAAAACAAAAGAACTGGCAGTTCAAAAGAGACAGATGGTTGTAGACCTTCATAAATCTGTTAATGGCAACAAGAAGATCCACAAACGATTGAATATACCACTGTATTTGTATTTCTTATGGAGTCCTATTAGCTACTCTTCCTGGGGTCCAGCAAAATTAAGGCAGTTTATACAGTTTTAAAAACACCGAGTACTGCCAGGGCAATTATTAAAACATTCTAAAGATATGGAACAGTTGAAAACCTCACGGGTAGAGGATGCAAATTCATTTCGCCCCCCAGGATAGAGAGGAGGATGGTGAGAGAGAAGGCACAACATCCCCAAGAATCACTGTAAAAGAATTGCAGGCCTTGGTGGCGTCTTGGGGTCATCAGGTTTCAAAAAGCACCATCAGACGCCACCTCCACAACCACAGGCTCTTTGGAAGAGTTGCCAGAAGACGCCACCTCCACAACCACAGGCTCTTTGGAAGAGTTGCCAGAAGAAAGCCCTTTCTGACCCCAAGACACAGACGCAAGCGCTTGGAGTTTGCCAAACGTCATTTCAATTATGACTGGAAGAAGGTGCTCTGGTCAGATGAGACCAAAATTGAATGTTTTGGTCAGGTACAGTATCATCATGTTTGGTGTCGAAACAGAGATGCATACAAGGAGAGGCACCTCATACTCACGGTGAAATATGGAGGGGGGGTCAGTGATGTTTTGGGGCTGTTTTAATTCCAGAGGTCCAGAGGCACTGGTTAAGATTGATGGCATAATGAATTCCACCAAGTATCAGGCAATTTTGGCTGACAATCTGGTTGCCTCTGCCAGAGGGCTGGGACTTGGCCGTAGGTGGACTTTCCAACAAAACAATGACCCAAAACATACCTCAAGAACCACACAGAAATGGTTCTGTAACAACAAAATCAATGTTCTGCCATGGCCATCTCAGTCGCCGGACCTCAATCCAATCAAAAACCTGTGGTCTGAGTGGAAGAGGGCAGTTGATAAGCGCAAACCCAAGAATGTGAAGGATCTTGAAAGGATCTGCATAGAGGAATGGTCCAAAATCCCTCCAAATGTGTTCCTTAACCTTGTCAAACATTACAGGAAAAGACACCATGTGGTTATCCTTGCCAGAGGTGGTGGCACTAAGTACTAAATGAGGAGTGCCAATAATTATGGAACCTTGATTTTGGCTAAATTTATTTTGTATTAAATAATTGAATGATTTTGGTTGGTTCCATTGAAAGATTAATAAAATACAGTATTTCTCACATGTTGGTATTTTGAGTTTCTCTCTATAATTCTATTGTTTATATTTTTTTTTACGTATTGTTTGTGCATTGCCAGTCATGGGAAACAGTCATTTTGGAGCTCACTGTATCTGTTTTGATCCCCAGTCGAAGGCTCTACGTAAGATGATTCAACAGACGTTCCAGAGGTACTCGTGTCTGAAGGAGGAGGAGTGTGTTGTGAAATTCTTTACCACGCTAGCAGACTGCTATGACTACATACAGGAGAGTTTCACCTGTCAGTTAGTGGTGAGTCATACACACACACACACACACACACACACACACACATAGAGTACACACCCTGAATCCTATTCTCCACTCAAACCCTTGTCCCTCTGTCTCTCTCTCCAGCAAGGCTGGAGTCTGGCGGTGGACCTGGTCATTGGGCCTGAGGGGATCCGCCAACGTACAGATAAAAACTCTGTGGTGAGTTGTAGTTGGCAAACAACATATTTGCCCCATCCATAGACCTGTACACTCTTAGGGGGAAAAAAAGGTGCTATCTAGAACCTAAAACGTTTCTTCAGCTGTCCCCATAGGAGAACCCTTTTGGGTTCCACGGAGAACCCTTTCCTACAGAGAGTTCTACCTGGAACCAAAAAGGGTTCTACCTGGAACCAAAAAGGGTTCTACCTGGAACCAAAAAGGGTTCTACCTGGAACCAAAAAGGGTTCTCCTATGGGGACAGCTGAAGAACCCTTTTGGAATGTCCCATCCTGCCCTAACCACACACAACATTCACACTCAGCCCTTGGTAGTTGTTACTCTTAGCATTCAGACAGTACTAAACTCTTGGTAGTTGTTACTCTTAGCATTCAGACAGTACTAAACTCTTGGTAGTTGTTACTCTTTGCATTCACACAGTACTAAACGCTTGGTAGTTGTTACTCTTTGCATTCACACAGTACTAAACTCGTGGTAGTTGTTACTCTTAGCATTCAGACAGTACTAAACTCTTGGTAGTTGTTACTCTTTGCATTCACACAGTACTAAACTCTTGGTAGTTGTTACTCTTAGCATTCAGACAGTACTAAACTCTTGGTAGTTGTTACTCTTTGCATTCACACAGTACTAAACGCTTGGTAGTTGTTACTCTTAGCATTCACACAGTACTAAACGCTTGGTAGTTGTTACTCTTTGCATTCACACAGTACTAAACTCTTGGCAGTTGTTACTCTTTGCATTCACACAGTACTAAACGCTTGGTAGTTGTTACTCTTTGCATTCACACAGTACTAAACTCTTGGTAGTTGTTACTCTTTGCATTCACACAGTACTAAACGCTTGGTAGTTGTTACTCTTTGCATTCACACAGTACTAAACGCTTGGTAGTTGTTACTCTTTGCATTCACACAGTACTAAACGCTTGGTAGTTGTTACTCTTAGCATTCACACAGTACTAAACGCTTGGTAGTTGTTACTCTTTGCATTCACACAGTACTAAACTCTTGGTAGTTGTTACTCTTTGCATTCACACAGTACTAAACTCTTGGTAGTTGTTACTCTTTGCATTCACACAGTACTAAACGCTTGGTAGTTGTTACTCTTAGCATTCACACAGTACTAAACGCTTGGTAGTTGTTACTCTTTGCATTCACACAGTACTAAACTCTTGGTAGTTGTTACTCTTTGCATTCACACAGTACTAAACGCTTGGTAGTTGTTACTCTTAGCATTCACACAGTACTAAACTCTTGGTAGTTGTTACTCTTAGCATTCACACAGTACTAAACTCTTGGTAGTTGTTACTCTTAGCATTCAGACAGTACTAAACTCTTGGTAGTTGTTACTCTTAGCATTCAGACAGTACTAAACTCTTGGTAGTTGTTACTCTTAGCATTCAGACAGTACTAAACTCTTGGTAGTTGTTACTCTTAGCATTCAGACAGTACTAAACTCTTGGTAGTTGTTACTCTTTGCATTCACACAGTACTAAACTCTTGGTAGTTGTTACTCTTTGCATTCACACAGTACTAAACTCTTGGTAGTTGTTACTCTTTGCATTCAGACAGTACTAAACTCTTGGTAGTTGTTCCTCTTAACATTCAGACAGTACTAAACTCTTGGTAGTTGTTACTCTTATCATTCTTCACATTTCCGAGAATCAGACAACCATTCAGGGTCAAACCACAATTACCCTGCACTCAAACCAAACACAATGAACTGTTCAAAGTAAATGCATATGTGTGTGTCTCTGTCCCTGTCTTTCTCTGTCCCTGTCTCTGTCCCTGTCTTTCTCTGTCCCTGTCTCTGTCTCTCTGTCCCTGTCTCTCTCTGTCCCTGTCTCTGTCCCTGTCTTTCTCTGTCCCTGTCTCTCCCTGTCCCTCTCTGTCCCTGTCTCTGTCCCTGTCTTCCTCTGTCTCTCTGTCCCTGTCTCTCTCTGTCCCTGTCTTTCTCTGTCCCTGTCTCTGTCTCTCTGTCCCTGTCTCTATCTGTCCCTGTCTCTCTCTGTCCCTGTCTCTCTCTGTCCCTGTCTTTCTCTGTCCCTGTCTCTCTGTCCCTGTCTGTCTCTGTCCCTGTCTCTCTGTCCCTGTCTCTCTGTCCCTGTCTCTGTCTCTCTGTCTCTGTCTTTCTGTCCCTGTCTCTATCCCTGTCTCTCCCTGTCCCTGTCTCTGTCCCTGTCTCTGTCTCCCTGTCCCTGTCTCTGTCCCTGTCTCTGTCTCTCTGTCCCTGTCTCTCTCTGTCCCTGTCTCTGTCCCTGTCTTTCTCTGTCCCTGTCTCTGTCTCTCTGTCCCTGTCTCTCCCTGTCCCTCTCTGTCCCTGTCTCTGTCCCTGTCTTCCTCTGTCTCTCTGTCCCTGTCTCTCTCTGTCCCTGTCTTTCTCTGTCCCTGTCTCTGTCTCTCTGTCCCTGTCTCTATCTGTCCCTGTCTTTCTCTGTCCCTGTCTCTGTCCCTGTCTTTCTCTGTCCCTGTCTCTGTCTCTCTGTCCCTGTCTCTCTCTGTCCCTGTCTCTGTCCCTGTCTTTCTCTGTCCCTGTCTCTGTCTCTCTGTCCCTGTCTCTCCCTGTCCCTCTCTGTCCCTGTCTCTGTCCCTGTCTTCCTCTGTCTCTCTGTCCCTGTCTTTCTCTGTCCCTGTCTCTGTCTCTCTGTCCCTGTCTCTATCTGTCCCTGTCTCTCTCTGTCCCTGTCTCTCTCTGTCCCTGTCTTTCTCTGTCCCTGTCTCTCTGTCCCTGTCTCTCTCTGTCCCTGTCTCTCTCTGTCCCTGTCTCTCTCTGTCCCTGTCTTTCTCTGTCCCTGTCTTTCTCTGTCCCTGTCTCTCTGTCCCTGTCTGTCTCTGTCCCTGTCTCTCTGTCCCTGTCTCTATCCCTGTCTCTCCCTGTCCCTGTCTCTGTCCCTGTCTCTGTCTCTCTGTCCCTGTCTCTATCCCTGTCTCTCTCTGTCCCTGTCTCTCTCTGTCCCTGTCTCTCTCTGTCCCTCTCTGTCCCTGTCTCTGTACCTGTCTGTCTCTGTCTCTGTCCCTGTCTCTGTCTCTGTCCCTGTCTCTCTCTGTCCCTTTCTCTGTCTCTGTCCCTTTCTCTGTCTCTGTCCCTTTCTCTGTCTCTGTCCCTTTCTCTGTCTCTGTCCCTTTCCCTGTCCCTGTCCCCCTCTGTCCCTATCTCTCTCTGTCCCTGTCCCTGTATCTCTCTGTCCCTGTCCCTGTATCTCTCTGTCCCTGTCCCTGTCTCTCCCTGTCTCTGTCCCTGTCTGTCCCCGTCTCTCTCTGTCCCTGTCTGTCCCTGTCCATGTCTCTCTCTGTCCCTGTCTGTCCCTGTCCATGTCTCTCTCTCTGTCCATGTCTCTCTCTGTCCCTGTCTGTCCCTGTCCATATCTCTCTCTGTCCCTGTCTGTCCCTGTCCATGTCTCTCTCTGTCCCTGTCTGTCCCTGTCCATGTCTCTCTCTGTCCCTGTCTGTCCCTGTCCATGTCTCTCTCTGTCCCTGTCTGTCCCTGTCCATGTCTCTCTCTGTCCCTGTCTGTCCCTGTCCATGTCTCTCTCTGTCCCTCTCTGTCTTTGTACCTCTCTCTCTATCTGTGTGTGTGTGTGTGTGTGTGTGTAGCCTGTCTGCTTGGCCAGTTTCTCTCAGGTCCGCAGTATCAGATGCTCTCAGCAGAACGATGGCCAAGCGCTGCTAACAGTTGACATACAGGGAGCCAAGCAGGTAAACACACACACACACACACACACACACACACACACACACACACACACACACACACACACACACACACACACACACACACACACACACACACACACACACACACACACACACACACACACACTAACCTGTGCCCTCCACAGCCTCTGTCAGTGACCACAGACTGTCTGGCTACAGCTGAAAACATGGCGGACCTGATAGACGGCTACTGTCGACTGGGAACTTCCTCTGACACCTCCCTCATCATCAGAACTAACAAAGGTACCACACACATACACACACACACACAGAGACAAAGACAGAGAGAGACAGGGGCAGAGACACACACACACACACACACACACACACACACACACACACACACACAGAGACACACACACACAGAGACACACAGAGACACACACACACACACAGAGACACACACACACACAGAGACACACACACATACACAGAGACACACACACATACACAGAGAAACACACAGACACACACACACACACACACACACACACACACACACACACACACACACACACACACACACAGAGACACAGAGACACACACCTCCCTTATCATCAGAACTAACAAAGGTACCGCTAACAGGCTTACGTAATGAAAGCAGTCTGTTAGCCTAGAATCAGGCTTACGTAATGAAAACAGTCTGTTAGCCTAGAATCAGGCTTACGTAATGAAAGCAGTCTGTTAGCCTAGAATCAGGCTTACGTAATGAAAACAGTCTGTTAGCCTAGAATCAGGCTTACGTAATGAAAACAGTCTGTTAGCCTAGAATCAGGCTTACGTAATGAAAACAGTCTGTTAGCCTAGAATCAGGCTTACGTAATGAAAACAGTCTGTTAGCCTAGCAATGTTAGCATCTCTAACTAAAGATTTAAAGTTAAGTCTGATGTGATTCAACCCACAGAGAGAGACTCCAATTTCGCCCTGCCTGCTATCCCTACAGGGTGAGATCACTGTCTGTTCTCTCTGTCTGTGTCTCTCTCTGTGTGTCTCTCTCGGTCTCTCTCTTTCTCTCTCTGTCTCTCTCTCTCTGTGTGTCTGTCTCGCTCTCTCTGTGTCTCTCTCTGTGTGTCTGTGTCTCTCTCTGTGTGTGTCTCTCTCTCTCTCTCTCTCTGTGTGTGTCTGTCTCGCTCTCTCTGTGTCTCTCTCTCTGTGTCTGTGTGTGTCTCTCTCTCTCTCTGTGTCTCTATGTCTCTCTCTCTCTCTGTGTCTCTCTGTCTCTCTCTCTCTTTGTCTCTCTGTCTCTCTCTCTCTCTCTCTCTCTCTCTCTCTCTCTATGTCTCTCTCTCTGTGTCTCTCTCTCTCTGTCTCTCTCTCTCTCTCTGTGTCTCTCTCTCTCTCTATGTCTCTCTCTCTGTGTCTCTCTCTCTGTGTCTCTCTGTCTCTCTCTCTCTCTCTGTGTCTCTCTCTGTGTCTCTCTCGCTCTCTCTCTATGTCTCTCTCTCTGTGTCTCTCTCTCTGTGTCTCTCTCTGTGTCTCTCTGTCTCTCTCTTTCTCTATGTCTCTCTCTCTGTGTGTGTCTCTCTCTCTCTCTCTCTCTCTCTCTCTCTCTCTCTCTCTCTCTCTCTCTGTCTCTCTGTCTCTCTCTCTCTCTATGTCTCTCTCTCTATGTCTCTCTCTCTGTGTCTCTCTCTCGGTGTCTCTCTCTCTCTCTGTGTCTCTCTCTCTCTGTCTCTCTCTCTCTCTGTCTCTCTCTCTCTCTCCGTGTCTCTCTCTGTGTCTCTCTGTTTCTCTCTCTCTCTGTGTCTCTCTGTTTCTCTCTCTCTCTGTATCTCTCTCTGTGTGTGTGTCTCTCTCTGTTTCTCTCTCTCCCTCTCATTGTCTTTGTCTCTGTCTCTGTGTGGGTTCAGTAGAATATGTTTTATGTTTATATGTGGTTAGCTATGTTAGTCAGTCGAATGGTGTGTGTTAGCATGCGGTTAGCTGCAAGTGTGTCAGTTACATGTTGTTTTCACACCAGACTGTTCCAGTTACTGCTCTCTCTGTGAGACACTTTCCAAGAGGACCACAATGGAAATAAAACTTCACGCCTCATTGTGTTTTTATCTTCAACCATTTATTTGTTTATGTACGTAAATGTCTCTGAAGCAGCCTGCTACTTAGAATGTTTCTAATAAATTCAATGAATGAATGAATCTGTAACAGAGGGAGTAAAGATGTCCCCAGGAAGAGTGTAAACAACAGACAAGGTGAGTGTAAACAACAGACAAGGTGAGTGTTTCCTGAACGAATCCTCTCTCTATAGTTGTATTTCTTCATACTGGTCCCGGGGACCCAAAGGAGCAAAAAAAACAGAAACCCTTTTTAGGTCCACTGGATCAGAATTAAGAAACACAGAGACATTATCTGGTGCTGAATCTAATTCTAGTCCTAATCTACCTGTAGGTTCAGACATCTACGCTGAGATCTCCGAGGAGAAGCCAGACTCTGGTAAGTGACATCACATTTCCAAGCCACGTGCTTCTACACCTGCATTGCTTGCTGTTTGGGGTTTTAGGCTGGGTTTCTGTACAGCACTTTGAGATATCAGCTGATGTAAGAAGGGCTTTATAAATACATTTGATTTGATATGACAGAGGAGCAGTGATTCAGTGAGATGGAATAATAGTTATTTTATATATCATGTTCACAAATTTAAAATGTGTGTGTGTGTGTGTGTGTATCAGGGTGCAGGTATAGCCTCTCCAGAGATGAAATTTACCTGGGGCGTATCCTGGGGGAGGGCTTCTTCGGAGAGGTGCATGATGGAGTCTACAAAAGCCCGGCAAGTCTTTGACATCACTTCCCCTCTGGCTCTGACATCACTTCCCCTCTGTCTCTGACATCACTTCCCCGCTGGCTCTGACATCACTTTCCATTTCTAAAATCAATTCTCCTCTCTGCAACTCAATTCTTCTAAATTGGATTCCTCTCCTGTGTGTGTGTGTGTGTGTGTGTGTGTGTGTGTGTGTGTGTGTGTGTGTGTGTGTGTGTGTGTGTGTGTGTGTGTGTGTGATGTAGACAGGGGAGCGTGTACGTGTAGCAGTGAAGACATGTAAAGACTGTTCTGCTGACGTAAAGGAGAAGTTTATGAGTGAAGCTGGTGAGTACTCTTTTCATTTTAGCCAACCAAAAGTAGTTCTGAAAGAACCAAAAGTAGTTCTGAAAGAACCAAAAGTAGTTCTGAACCAAAAGTGGTCCCTGAAAATGGCGTACTACGTCACGAATGTGAACCACGTTATTACTCTCTCTCTCTCTCTCTCTCTCTCTGTCTCTCTCTCGCTGTGTCTCCATCTGTGTGTCTCTCTGTCTCTCTCTCTCTCTGTGTCTCTCTCTGTCTCCATCTGTGTCTCTCTCTCTCTATCTCTCTTTCTGTATCTCTGTCTCTGTCAGTGTTGATGAAGACTCTAGATCATCCTCACATTGTACGTCTGATCGGCGTCATTGAGGTGGAC
Source organism: Salvelinus alpinus (assembly GCF_045679555.1). NCBI lineage: Eukaryota > Metazoa > Chordata > Actinopteri > Salmoniformes > Salmonidae > Salvelinus > Salvelinus alpinus. The sequence continues at coordinate 40,188,546 of NC_092110.1, read as the reverse complement.
CCTGTGTGGATCGTCATGGAGCTGTACGAGTACGGAGAGGTGAGGGTCCCGAGACCAGTTCACGAGGGGTCAGAGGTTTTGTGTGATGTCACCAGTCTACCTCATAAATATGAAGTCACGCACTGGCCCAGAATGCATCACATCAAGGAGTAGAGCAAGATAATGTATAGAAATAACCCACATCTCTCTGTGTGTGTGTGTGTGTGTGTGTGTGTGTGTGTGTGTGTGTGTGTGTGTGTGTGTGTGTGTGTGTGTGTGTGTGTGTGTGTGTGTGTGTGTGTGTGTGTGTGTGTGTGTGTGTGTGTGTGTGTGTGTGTGTGTGTGTGTGTGTGTGTGTGTAGTTGGGCACCTACCTTGTGGAGCAGCAGAGGTCTCTGACCAGTGTGACTCTGGTCCTGTATAGTCTACAGGTCTGTAAAGCCCTGGCTTACCTAGAGGGGCTGAACATGGTACACAGGTAACAAACGCGCTACATTCACGTCCCTGCTTTCCTGGCTTCGCACATCTGAATGTCATGTTGTTTAGAGGAAGTAGTTTAAAGGGGAAATCACCATTTTAAATGAATAACCTCTAAATGCCTCATGAGCTCAACAGCTCCATTAGAACCCAACGTATCAGCTCTTTTTATTCTGTTTGTGAACAAATGTATTTTTAACCCCTCAGCTTTCCTATGAATTCCTTCAACCCCTCAGCTGGCAGGGTGACTGCTTTGTTGTTGTTTGAACTGCAGATTTCCCCTTTTAACCCAGAGAGGAAGTGAATGCCTGTTTCATCAGCCCCATAAGCATCATACCACTTCTGCAGTCAGCCCTCAAAGTCTGCTTCCTCATTGGCTGAATGATTCATTTCTGACTGTGTTTCTCTCTTATTGGTCAACCTTGGTTAATATGGTTTCATCCCGGCATTGTGGATTGGTTAAAGGCCCAGTGCAGACAAAAGTGTGATTTTCTTGTGTTATATTTCCACACTATGAGGTTGGAATAATACTGTGAAATGGTGAAAATGATGATAATGTCATTTTAGTGAAAGACCTGTTTGAAAAGACCTACCTGAAATTTCTGCCTGTTTTGGTGGGATGGAGTTCTGGCCTGGTGACATCATCAGGAGGTAAATTAATGAATAGTCCAATAAGAAAAAGAGTTCCAAACCTCTCTGCCAATAACAGCTGGTTTTCAGTTTTCCCACTCAGACCACTACTACATTCTTATTTGAGAAAGTTGGTTTTCTTTGCTAAGAAGCTTTTTTGTTGCTTACATTTTTTTTGGGGGGGGGGGGGGGACAAGATACTTAAAGGGGCAATCGGTATCATTACTGCATCTATTTTTGGATTTATAAATTAATGATATGTAAATATTGATTCTTGACGAATATATAAATGTATAAATGACTCGTGAGCTTGGTTGAACTGTCGTAACCAAAATATAAACTTATTTTATAGTTTTACTTGTAAACAAAAGGTAATGTAAAGAAACACTATATATAGCCTCAAACATGGTTAAAACGATCATTTTCAGATCATGGATGGTCAGTCCTTGCATCCATTGTTCTGTCTATGAATTTGAGAGTGGTTACATTTCTCCAGCCCCCTCATCCCTCAGCTTTTTACCAAAACAGGGGCGGGGAAAACTTTGTTATTGTTTTCTACTGCTGATTGCTGCTTTAATTGTTACCTAGAAATGCTAACGGCTCCATTGGATCTTTTGATATTGTTTAGTTTCTCTATTGTGATTGGTTAATATAGTTCAATTTCTCTATTGTGATTGGTTAGAGACATAGCTGTGAGGAACGTGTTGGTGGCGTCTGCAGACTGTGTCAAACTGGGAGACTTTGGGCTGTCACGATACGTAGAAGAAGAAGAGTACTATAAAGGTATTAACACAAACATTAATAATAGTGATATATAGTAACTATAATATAATAACACAAACATTAATAATAGTGATATATAGTAACTATAATATAATATAATATATTAACACAACCATATAGGGCATTTAGAAAGTATTCAGACCCCTTTGACTTTTTCCACATTTTGTTACGTTACAGCCTTATTCTAAAATGGATTAAATAAAACAATTCCTCATCAATCTACACACAATAATAACCTATAATGACAAAGCGAAAACATTATTTTTAATTTTTTTTGTGTCATTTTCAGAAATACCTTATTTACATAAGTATTCAGACCCTTTGCTATGAGACTCTAAATTGAGTTCAGGTGCATCCTGTTTCCATTGATCATCCTTGAGATGTTTCTACTTGGAGTCCACCCGTGGTAAATTCAATTGATTGGACATGATTTGGAAAGGCACACACCTGTCTATATAAGGTCCCACAGTTGACAGTACATGTCAGAGCAAAAACCAAGCCATAAGATCGAAGGAATTGTCTGTAGAGCTTCGGGACAGGATTGTGTCAAGGCACAGATCTGGGGAAGGGTACCAAAACATTTCTGCTGCATTGAAGGTCCCCAAGAACACAGTGGCCACCTGAAGAAGTTTGGAATCACCAAGACTCTTCGTAGAGCTGGCCGCCCAGCCAAACTGAGCAATCGGGGAGAAGGGCCTTGGTCAGGGAGGTGACCAAGAACCCGATGGTCACTCTGACAGAGCTCCAGAGTTCCTCTGTGGAGACGGAAGAACCTTCCAGAAGGACAACCATCTCTGCAGCACTCCACCAATCAGGCCTTTATGGTTGAGTGGCCAGACGGAAGCCACTCTTCAGTAAAAGGCACATGACAGCCCGCTTGGAGTTTGCCAAAAGGCACCTAAAGACTCTCAGACCATGAGAAACAAGATTCTCTGGTCTGATGAAAGCAAGATTGAACTCTTTGGCCTGAATGCCAAACGTCACATCTGGAGGAAACCTGGCACCATCCCTACGGTGAAGCATGGTGGTGGCAGCATCATGCTGTGGGGATGTTTTTCAGCGGGAGGGACTGAGAGACTAGCCAGGAACGAGGGAAAGATGAACGGAGCAAAGTACAGAGATCCTTGATGAAAACCTGCTCAAGACCTCAGACTGGGGCAAAGGTTCACCTTCCAACAGGACAACGACCCTAAGCACACAGCCATGACAATACAGGGGTGGCTTTGGGACAAGTCTCTGAAGGTCCTTGAGTGGCCCAGCCAGAGCCCGGAATTGAACCCGATCGAACATCTCTGGAGAGACCTGAAAATAGCTGTGCAGCGACGCTCCCCATCCAACCTGACAGAGCTTGAGAGGATCTGCAGAGAAGAATGGGAGAAACTCCCCAAATACAGGTGCGCCAAGCTTGTAGCGTCATACCCAAGAAGACTCAAGGCTGTAATCGCTGCCAAAGGTGCTACAACAAAGTACAGAGTAAAGGGTCTGAATACTTATGGAAATGTGATATTTCAGTTTTTATTTTTATTGTATTGTTTGCAAAAATGTCTAAAAAGCCTGTTTTTACTTTGTCATTATGGGGTATTGTGACATCATTGTGGGGTATTGTGACGTCATTGTGGGTTATTGTGACGTCATTATGGGGTATTGTGATGTCATTACGGTGTATTGTAATGTCATTATGGGGTACTGTGTGTAGATTGAGGAAAAAAATAACAAATGTAATTTGTAGAATAAGGCTGTAACATAACAAAATGTGGATAAAGTCAAGCGGTCTGAATACTTTCCGAATGCACTACCTACAACTACACACACACACACACACACACACACACACAATTACATACAAATATACACACACACACACAATTACACACACACACACACACACAATTACATACAAATACACACACGCATAAACACTTCCAAAGCTGCGTTCAGATGCTTAAACAAATAGTGTGTTTTCTCTGCAGCGTCTCTTAGCAGATTACCTATCAAATGGATGGCCCCAGAATCCATCAACTTCAGACGTTTCACCACAGCTAGTGATGTCTGGATGTTCGGTGAGTCACTCATCGTTCAATGGTTTGTGTTCCTTTGTTTGTTCGTAATAACGAGGTGTGTGTATTCGTAACATTGTGGTGTGTGCGTGCGCATGTGTGCGCTTGTAATAACGAGGTGTGTGTGTGTGTGTGTTGCAGGGGTGTGTGTGTGGGAGGTGATGTCCCTAGGTCAACAGCCGTTCTTCTGGTTGGAGAACGGGGAGGTGATCAACCAACTAGAGGGTGGTGTCCGTCTGCCCAAACCCTCCCTCTGTCCCCCAACCCTCTACACACTTCTCACACACACCTGGAGTTACGACCCACACACACGACCCTCCTTCACAGAGCTGGTCTGCAAGCTCAGGTACATACACAAATACACACACACACACACCCACACCCACACCCACACCCACACCCACACACACACACACACACACACACACACACACACAGCCACACGCAATCATTGCATGCTAGCAGCAGAAATACATGACAGGTATGTGTGTAAATGTTAGACTTTAAAGTGTGTGTGTGTGTGTGTAGTGATATTCACAGGATGGAGAAGGAGCAGGAGGGAGAGAGGATGAGACAGAGAGCTCGATCCATGACACCATACGACTCCAAGACCACCGAGCCCCCACCCAAGGTAGTAAACACCCACACAGAGGAGGAGTAAACACACCCACACAGAGGAGGAGTAAACACACCCACACAGAGGAGTAGTAAACACACCCACACAGAGACGTAGTAAACACACCCACACAGAGGAGTAGTAAACACACCCACACAGAGGAGTAGTAAACACACCCACACAGAGGAGGAGTAAGCACACCCACACAGAGGAGGAGTAAACACACCCACACAGAGACGTAGTAAACACACCCACACAGAGGAGTAGTAAACACACCCACACAGAGGAGTAGTAAACACACCCACACAGAGGAGTAGTAAACACACCCACACAGAGGAGGAGTAAGCACACCCACACAGAGGAGGAGTAAACACACCCACACAGAGGAGTAGTAAACACACCCACACAGAGGAGTAGTAAACACACCCACACACAGAGGAGTAGTAAACACACCCACACAGAGGAGTAGTAAACACACCCACACAGAGGAGTAGTAAACACACCCACACAGAGGAGGAGTAAGCACACCCACACAGAGGAGGAGTAAACACACCCACACAGAGGAGGAGTAAGCACACCCACACAGAGGAGGAGTAAACACACCCACACGGAGGAGGAGTAAACATACCCACACAGAGGAGTAGTAAACACACCCACACAGAGGAGGAGTAAACACACCCACACACAGAGGAGTAGTAAACACACCCACACAGAGGAGTAGTAAACACACCCCCACACAGAGGAGTAGTAAACACACCCACACGGAGGAGGAGTAAACACACCCCCACACAGAGGAGTAGTAAACACACCCACACAGAGGAGTAGTAAACACACCCCCACACAGAGGAGGAGTAAACACACCCACACAGAGGAGTAGTAAACACACCCACACAGAGGAGTAGTAAACACACCCACACACAGAGGAGTAGTAAACACACCCACACGGAGGAGGAGTAAGCACACCCACACAGAGGAGGAGTAAACACACCCACACAGAGGAGTAGTAAACACACCCACACAGAGGAGTAGTAAACACACCCACACAGAGGAGTAGTAAACACACCCACACAGAGGAGTAGTAAACACACCCCCACACAGAGGAGTAGTAAACACACCCACACGGAGGAGGAGTAAGCACACCCACACAGAGGAGGAGTAAGCACACCCACACAGAGGAGGAGTAAACACACCCACACAGAGGAGTAGTAAACACACCCACACAGAGGAGGAGTAAACACACACACACAGAGGAGTAGTAAACACACCCACACAGAGGAGTAGTAAACACACCCACACGGAGGAGGAGTAAGCACACCCACACGGAGGAGGAGTAAGCACACCCACACAGAGGAGGAGTAAACACACCCACACAGAGGAGTAGTAAATACACCCACACAGAGGAGTAGTAAATACACCCACACAGAGGAGTAGTAAACACACCCCCACACAGAGGAGTAGTAAACACACCCACACGGAGGAGGAGTAAACACACCCACACAGAGGAGTAGTAAACACACCCACACAGAGGAGTAGTAAACACACCCCCACACAGAGGAGTAGTAAACACACCCACACAGAGGAGGAGTAAACACACCCACACAGAGGAGTAGTAAACACACCCACACAGAGGAGTAGTAAACACACCCACACAGAGGAGTAGTAAACACACCCACACGGAGGAGGAGTAAGCACCCCCACACGGAGGAGTAGTAAACACACCCACACGGAGGAGGAGTAAACACACCCACACAGAGGAGTAGTAAGCACACCCACACAGAGGAGGAGTAAACACACCCACACAGAGGAGTAGTAAGCACACCCACACAGAGGAGGAGTAAGCACACCCACACAGAGGAGTAGTAAACACACCCACACAGAGGAGTAGTAAGCACACCCACACAGAGGAGGAGTAAACACACCCACACAGAGGAGGAGTAAACACACCCACACAGAGGAGTAGTAAACACACCCACACAGAGGAGTAGTAAACACACCCCCACACAGAGGAGTAGTAAACACACCCACACGGAGGAGGAGTAAACACACCCACACGGAGGAGGAGTAAACACACCCACACGGAGGAGTAGTAAACACACCCACACGGAGGAGGAGTAAGCACACCCACACAGACACACCCACACAGAGGAGTAGTAAACACACCCACACAGAGGAGTAGTAAACACACCCCCACACAGAGGAGTAGTAAACACACCCACACAGAGGAGGAGTAAACACACCCACACAGAGGAGGAGTAAACACACCCACACAGAGGAGGAGTAAACACACCCACACAGAGGAGTAGTAAACACACCCCCACACAGAGGAGGAGTAAACACACCCACACAGAGGAGGAGTAAACACACCCACACAGAGGAGTAGTAAACACACCCACACAGAGACGTAGTAAACACACCCACACAGAGGAGGAGTAAACACACCCACACAGAGGAGTAGTAAACACACCCACACAGAGACGTAGTAAACACACCCACACAGAGGAGGAGTAAACACACCCACACGGAGGAGGAGTAAACACACCCACACAGAGGAGTAGTAAACACACCCACACAGAGGAGGAGTAAACACACCCACACAGAGGAGTAGTAAGCACACCCACACAGAGGAGGAGTAAGCACACCCACACAGAGGAGTAGTAAACACACCCACACAGAGGAGTAGTAAGCACACCCACACAGAGGAGGAGTAAACACACCCACACAGAGGAGGAGTAAACACACCCACACAGAGGAGTAGTAAACACACCCACACAGAGGAGTAGTAAACACACCCCCACACAGAGGAGTAGTAAACACACCCACACGGAGGAGGAGTAAACACACCCACACGGAGGAGGAGTAAACACACCCACACGGAGGAGTAGTAAACACACCCACACGGAGGAGGAGTAAGCACACCCACACAGAGGAGGAGTAAACACACCCACACAGAGGAGTAGTAAACACACCCACACAGAGGAGTAGTAAACACACCCCCACACAGAGGAGTAGTAAACACACCCACACAGAGGAGGAGTAAACACACCCACACAGAGGAGGAGTAAACACACCCACACAGAGGAGTAGTAAACACACCCCCACACAGAGGAGGAGTAAACACACCCACACAGAGGAGGAGTAAACACACCCACACAGAGGAGTAGTAAACACACCCACACAGAGACGTAGTAAACACACCCACACAGAGGAGGAGTAAACACACCCACACAGAGGAGTAGTAAACACACCCACACAGAGACGTAGTAAACACACCCACACAGAGGAGGAGTAAACACACCCACACGGAGGAGGAGTAAACACACCCACACAGAGGAGTAGTAAACACACCCACACAGAGGAGGAGTAAACACACCCACACGGAGGAGGAGTAAGCACACCCACACAGAGGAGTAGTAAACACACCCACACAGAGGAGGAGTAAACACACCCACACAGAGGAGTAGTAAACACACCCACACAGAGGAGTAGTAAACACACCCACACAGAGGAGGAGTAAGCACACCCACACAGAGGAGTAGTAAACACACCCACACAGAGGAGGAGTAAACACACCCACACAGAGGAGGAGTAAACACACCCACACAGAGGAGTAGTAAACACACCCACACAGAGGAGGAGTAAACACACCCACACAGAGGAGTAGTAAACACACCCCCACACAGAGGAGGAGTAAACACACCCACACGGAGGAGGAGTAAACACACCCACACGGAGGAGGAGTAAGCACCCCCACACAGAGGAGGAGTAAACACACCCACACAGAGGAGGAGTAAACACACCCACACAGAGGAGTAGTAAACACACCCACACAGAGACGTAGTAAACACACCCACACAGAGGAGGAGTAAACACACCCACACAGAGGAGTAGTAAACACACCCACACAGAGACGTAGTAAACACACCCACACAGAGGAGGAGTAAACACACCCACACGGAGGAGGAGTAAGCACACCCACACAGAGGAGTAGTAAACACACCCACACAGAGGAGGAGTAAACACACCCACACAGAGGAGTAGTAAACACACCCACACAGAGGAGTAGTAAACACACCCACACAGAGGAGGAGTAAACACACCCACACGGAGGAGGAGTAAGCACACCCACACAGAGGAGTAGTAAACACACCCACACAGAGGAGGAGTAAACACACCCACACAGAGGAGTAGTAAACACACCCACACAGAGGAGTAGTAAACACACCCACACAGAGGAGGAGTAAACACACCCACACAGAGGAGGAGTAAACACACCCACACAGAGGAGTAGTAAACACACCCACACAGAGGAGTAGTAAACACACCCACACAGAGGAGTAGTAAACACACCCACACAGAGGAGGAGTAAACACACCCACACAGAGGAGGAGTAAACACACCCACACAGAGGAGTAGTAAACACACCCACACAGAGGAGGAGTAAACACACCCACACAGAGGAGGAGTAAACACACCCACACAGAGGAGGAGTAAACACACCCACACAGAGGAGTAGTAAACACACCCACACAGAGGAGTAGTAAACACACCCACACAGAGGAGTAGTAAACACACCCACACAGAGGAGTAGTAAACACACCCACACAGAGGAGTAGTAAACACACCCACACAGAGGAGTAGTAAACACACCCACACAGAGGAGGAGTAAACACACCCACACAGAGGAGTAGTAAACACACCCACACAGAGGAGTAGTAAACACACCCACACAGAGGAGTAGTAAACACACCCACACAGAGGAGTATGAAGTTGGCTTTAGCTTGTTCAGATAGGTTCCCAATCTTCCAACATCAAAACTAGCTACCAAGAGGCAATTTCAGGCTATCTATCAAGCTTGTCTAACTATCTTAGCTGGCAAGGTTGGTAGTTTTTTTTTTTTTAAAGTAACCACCAGTCAGGAGGATAAAGATAGCTCAAGAGCTATGCTTAGATATGCAAAAAAAAAAAAAATTGTGTGTGTCTGACTGACTGACAAATTCTCCAACCACCCGCAAGCCGTCCTCACGTCCACACACACAGATGATATACTCCCATGCACACAGCCTAACTCTCTCTCCTTCTCCTCTCTCTCTCTCTCCTTCTCCTCTCCTCCTCTCTCTCTCGTCCTCCTCTCCTCCTCTCTCTCCTTCTTCTCTCCTCCTCTCTCCTCTCCTTCCTTCTCCTCTCTCTCTCTCCTTCTTCTCTCCTCCTCTCTCCTCTCCTTCCTTCTCCTCTCTCTCTCTCCTTCTCCTCTCCTCCTCTCTCTCTCCTCCTCTCTCTCTCCTTCTTCTCTCCTCCTCTCTCTCTCTCCTTCCTTCTCCTCTCCTCTCTCCTCTCCTTCTCCTCTCCTCCTCTCTCTCCTTCTTCTCTCCTCCTCTCTCTCTCTCTCCTTCCTTCTCCTCTCCTCTCTCTCTCTCCTTCCTTCTCCTCTCCTCTCTCCTCTCCTTCTCCTCTCCTCCTCTCTCTCCTTCTTCTCTCTCTCCTTCCTTCTCCTCTCCTCTCTCCTCTCCTTCTCCTCTCCTCCTCTCTCTCCTTCTTCTCTCCTCCTCTCCTTCCTTCTCCTCTCTCTCTCTCCTTCTTCTCTCCTCCTCTCTCCTCTCCTTCCTTCTCCTCTCTCTCTCTCCTTCTCCTCTCCTCCTCTCTCTCTCCTCCTCCTCTCCTCCTCTCTCTCTCCTTCTTCTCTCCTCCTCTCTCTCTCTCTCCTTCCTTCTCCTCTCCTCTCTCTCTCTCTTTCTCCTTCTCTCTCTCTCGTAGCCATCAAGGAAACCTGGTTTCCAGAGCAACACCCTCAGACCTGGCATGAGAATACAGGTAGCTCAACGGTTTGTGAAAGTGGAGTAAGACCTGCTATGCACTGTCCTGTAGCGCTGTCCTGTAGCGGTGTCCTGTAGCGCTGTCCTGTAGCACAGTTCAGGGTATACATATACAGTCTACTGTGTGACTGGTACTGGTCTACATTTTCATGTTAATACAGACTGTGTGTTAGCTAGTTCCATTTAGTGTGAGATTGTGTGTGCACAGCATTTCCTGCCGCTAGCATGTGACTTTAAAGTAGCTGTGGCGCATAGCTTTTGTTTTTATGGCTGTGTGTGTGTGTGTGTGTGTGGTGTGTGTGTGTGTGTGTGTGTGTGTGTTTTAGCTACCTGGCTCTCTGTGTGCCAGCTCTCCTGTTCTTGCTAGCCCCCCCAGGGCCTGTGATGTCACCACAGCCTATCCTATGTCTCCACGGCGATGCAGTGTCGGGGTAAGACCCGTAACCATGACTTCACTACATGGCCAAGCTGTTATAACCGTCCTATTATAAAGTTAGGGTTCATAATCAGATGTTTAAGACGGTTTCTGATTTTGCAATTTGGCCACATAGTGATGACCGATTAACCTCTCCGCTGCTTCCTGTTGAAATGCATTGTGGGTAGTTGAGCTGCCTGTGCAGTATGGGGATCTAGCTGTACTCAAGGCCTATAGACAGATGTTTTCAAACATCGCAACATGGCATCAAACAGGTGTGTGTGTGTGTGTGTGTGTGTGTGTGTGTGTGTGTGTGTGTGTGTGTGTGTAGGAGCCATGTGGGGAGGGGGATGCGAGGTCTGTCTGGGAGAGGGAGAGGGTGGAGGATACTCTTCGTCGACAAAGAGAGGACATGCTGACAGACAGCCGGTGGCTGGAGCAGGAGGAGAAACACCTGGTAAGAATACAGACATACAGACAGACAGACAGACAGACAGACTTTTTGTATACAGACACATAGACAGACAGACAGACAGACAGACAGACAGACAGACAGACAGACAGACAGACAGACAGAATTTTTGTATTCAGACACAGACAGAGAGACAGACTTTTTGTATTCAGACACAGACAGACAGACAGACAGAATTTTTGTATTCAGACACAGACACATAGACAGACAGACAGACAGACAGACAGACAGACAGACAGACAGACAGACAGACAGACTTTTTGTATACAGACAAATAGACAGACACACAGACAGACAGACTTTTTGTATACAGACACATAGACAGACACATAGACAGACACATAGACAGACAGACAGACATACTTTTTGTATTCAGACACAGACACATAGACAGACAGACATACTTTTTGTATTCAGACACAGACACATAGACAGACACATAGACAGACACATAGACAGACAGACAGACAGACAGACAGACAGACAGACAGACTTTTTGTATTCAGACACAGACACATAGACAGACACATAGACAGACACATAGACAGACAGACAGACAGACAGACAGACAGACAGACAGACAGACAGACAGACAGACAGACAGACTTTTTGTATTCAGACACAGACACATAGACAGACACATAGACAGACAGACAGACAGACAGACACATAGACAGACAGACAGACTTTTTGTATTCAGACAGATACAGATGCTTACTAATACTTGATTTGACCAGTATTGTCGCAGCAAAATAATCCTGCAGCAACAGGATGTGAACATTTAGTCCATAATGTTGATGGGTGGTTAGGCTGTTAGCTGGCCAACAGTAGGTCACATGAAAAGTACGACACTGTTAATATAGCCATGTGTTAGTGTGGATTTCACTGAATTTATGTACATCATGAAGCTCATCTACATTTCGTGCGGGGGCAGGAAAATTCTCAGCAATGATAGTGATCGAATTAAGATCCTACATTTTGCAACATTCTTTATTCCTGAATGGACGCACGGTCAGCACTTCCCCGTTTCTAATGTATTTCTAATGTACGTGTCCTTGCAGGATCCTGTGCAAGTTCAACAGGAGTTCAGAACAGCTATGGTATGTTGTATTAGTAGTTGTTGTATTGGTTATGCCAGGATTCAATCCGATCGCACGTTATCGACAGTGCAAGTCTTAAAGGCAAAGACCACATTCACAGAAAACACTGCATTATGTCGGCTCAATCGGAAAATGACCTTTTAAATGACTGATTGTCCAAATCCGCCATCGGATTGAATCCCGGCCTCAGTTTTTCCTGTTGTCGTCTACAGCACGAGGAGGAGCCAGCAGACGAAGCCACACCTCCGGACAAACCACCAAAGGCCTCGGCTCCACAGGTAACAACAAGCAGCCATTATAAAGCTGTCCTTCTCTTTTAAACTGGTTTCAAATATTTCACTTCCATGTTATAAACTGGGTGGTTCTATCCTTGAATGCTGATTGGATGACAGCCGTGGTATATCAGATCGTATACCATGGGTTATGATAAAATATTTATTTTGACTGCTCTAATTACGTGGGCAACCAGTTTATAATAGCAATAAGGCATTGTGTTGTGCCTAAGAACAGCCCTAGCTGTGGTATATTGGCCGTATACAGTTGAAGTCGGAAGTTTACATACACTTAGGTAGGAGTCATTAAAACTCGTTTTTCAACCACTCCACAAATTTCTTGTTAACAAGCTTTAGTTTTGGCAAATCATTTCAAAAGTATCTATATCCACTGTAAAACATGTCCTTTATCGACATAACTCCATAAAAAAGCCATAAAAAAGCCAGACTACGGTTTGCAACTGCACATGGGGACAAAGATCGTACTTTTTGGAGAAATGTCCTCTGGTCTGATGAAACAAATATAGAACTGTTTGGCCATAATGACTATCATTATGTTTGGAGGAAAAAGGGGGAGGCTTGCAAGCCGAAGGACATCATCCCAACCGTGAAGCATGGGGGTGGCAGCATCATATTGTGGGGGTGCTTTGCTGCAGGATGGACTGGTGCACTTCACAAAATAGATGGCATCATGAGGAAGTAAAATTATGTGGATATATTGAAGCAACATCTCAAGACATCAGTCAGGAAGATAAACTGTGTCGCAAATGGGTCTTCCAAATGGACCCCAAGCATACTTCCAAAGTTGTGGCAAAATGGCTTAACCTTTCACGAGCCTCTACCCCGGGTCCGGGATCACCCCCCACCCCCCCCACACACTGATTAGCATAGCTAGCATAGCTTCACAAGTAGATAGTAGCATCTAAATATCATTAAATCACAAGTCCAAGACACCAGATGAAAGATACAGATCTTGTGAATAAAGCCACCATTTCAGATTTTTAAAATGTTTTACAGGGAAGACACAATATGTAAATCTATTAGCTAAACACGTTAGCAAAATACACAATTTCTTTGTCCACCATTTTTTCTCTCCACCAGTAGCTATCACCAATTCGGCTAAACTAAGATATTGATAGCCAATAACCAATAAAAAACCTCATCAGATGACAGTCTGATAACATATTTATGGTATAGGATAGGTTTTGTTAGAAAAAAGTGCATATTTCAGGTAGAAATCACAGTTTACAATTGCACCGACCATCACAACTCGACTAGAATTACTATAGAGAGCAACGTGTATGACCAATTTACTCATCATAAAACATTTCATAAGAATAGACAAAGCATAGCAATGGAAAGACCCAGATCTTGTGATTCCAGACAATATTTCAGATTTTCTAAGCGTTTTACAGCGAAAACACAATAAATCGATAAGTTAGCATACCACATGTGCAAACGTTACCAGAGCATCGATTCAAGCCAAAGAGAGCTATAACGTAATCATCGCCAAAATATATTAATTTTTTCACTAACCTTCTCAGAATTCTTCCGATGACACTCCTGTAACATCATTTTACAACATACATATAGAGTTTGTTCGAAAATGTGCATATTTAGCCATACAAAACCGTGGTTAGACAATGAAAATACTGGCAAATCAAGCCTCAAAATGTCGGACGTCATCTTTCAGAGTGATCTAGTTTAATCGAAAGCTAATCATATACTTGACTAAAAAATACAGGGTTGACAGGAATCGAAAGACAAATTAGTTCTTAATGCAACCGCTGATTTACATTTCTAAAATTATCCTTACTGTGCAATACAGGGTTCGCCAAGTGAAGCGATAACAAACAAAATGGCGGATTATGCGTTTAAAATATTTCGACAGAACAACGATTTATCATATTAAATATTTCTTACTATGAGGTGATTTTCCATCAGATTCTTGGGCAATGTATCCTTTCTTGGGTCTAATCTTCTTTTGGTCGATAGATGTCCTCTGTCCTTCGAAATGTCCACTAACATCGACCGAGACCCCGAAACGTGACCAAAGCTTCAAAGTGCACGACAAAGAAATTCCTCAAAATCGCACTAAACGGATATAAATTGCTATAAAACGGTTCAAATTAACTACATTATGATGTTTTTAACAACTATAACGACTAAAAACATGACCGGAGAAATATCACTGGCTAAACAACCATTTGGAAAGAGGCAAGTCCGATGTTCATCTTGCGTAAAACGCGCGAAGGGAAAGGACGGTACTTCCACGTCTTCTTGTTTTATAGTGGCTCTGATTGTGCAATCGACTCCATTCAAAGCGTGATGACGTACTGACACCCAGAGGAAGACGTAGGCAGTGTCGGTTTCTCTATATCATTTTCAGGCACCTTAAAACCGACCCCAGATCAGGGGTCAAAATTTCTGAAATCTGACTCCCTGTCAGGAAAAGTGCTGTAGAAGTAGTTCTGTACCACTCAGAGACAAAATTCCAACGGCTATAGAAACTAGAAAGTGTTTTCTATCCAATAATAACAATAATATGCATATTGTACGATCAAGAATTGAGCACGAGGCAGTTTAATTTGGAGACCAAAAAATGCTAATGCGGAACAGCACCCCCTATAGTTGCAAGAAGTTATTAAGGACAACAATGTCAAGGTATTGGAGTGACCATCACAAAGCCCTGTCCGCAATCCTATAGAAAATGTGTGGGCAGAACTGAAAAAGCATGTGCGGGCATGGAGGCCTACAAACCTGACTCAGTAACACCAGCTCTTTCAGGAGGAATGGGCCAAAATTCACCCAACTTATTGTGGGAAGCTTGTGGATGTAACGGCTGTCAATGTCGTTCTCCTCCTCAGACGGGGAGGAGCATGGATCGGACCAAGATGCGGAGTAGGAGGTATTCATGATTTTAATGGCAAACCAACAAACACTACAAATAAACAAAACAACAAACGTGACTAACCTGCAACAGTCCTGTGTGGCCCAAACGCTAACACAGGAAACAAACACCCACAAAACACCAGTGAAACCCTGGCTGCCTTAGTATGACTCTCAATCAGAGACAAACGATACACACCTGTCTCTAATTGAGAATCATACCAGGCCGAACACAAAACCCAACATAGAAATACAAAACATAGACTGCCCACCCAACACTCACGCCCTGACCAATAAAGACATACAAAACAAGAGAAAACAGGTCAGGAACGTGACATAACCCCCCCCTTAAGGTGCGAACTCCGGGCGCACCAGCACAAAGTCTAGGGGAGGGTCTGGGTGGGCATCTGACCACGGTGGTGGCTCAGGCTCTGGGCGAGGTCCCCACCCCACCATAGTCACTCCCCGCTTCCGTATCCCCCTCCCAATGACCACCCTCCAACTCAACCCACCTAAATGAAGGGGCAGCATCGGGATAAGGGCCAGCACCGGGATAAGGGGCAGCAGCTCCGAGATAAGGGGCAGCAGCTCCGGGATAAGGGGCAGCAGCTCCGGGATAAGGGGCAGCAGCTCCGGGATAAGTGGCAGCAGCTCCGGGATAAGTGGCAGCTCATGACTGGGTGGCAGCTCATGACTGTAGGGCAGCTCATGACCGTAGGGCAGCTCATGACTGTAGGGAAGCTCATGACTGTAGGGCAGCTCATGACTGTAGGGCAGCTCATGACTGTAGGGCAGCTCATGACCGTAGGGCAGCTCATGACTGTCTGGCGTCTCTGGCAGCTCCTGACTGGCTGGCGTCTCTGGCAGCTCCTGACTGGCTGGCGTCTCTGGCAGCTCCTGACTGGCTGGCGTCTCTGGCAGCTCCTGACTGGCTGGCGTCTCTGGCAGCTCCTGACTGGCTGGCGTCTCTGGCAGCTCCTGACTGGCTGGCGTCTCTGGCAGCTCCTGACTGGCTGGCGTCTCTGGCAGCTCCTGACTGGCTGGCGTCTCTGGCAGCTCCTGACTGGCTGGCGTCTCTGGCAGCTCCTGACTGGCTGGCGTCTCTGGCAGCTCCTGACTGGCTGGCGTCTCTGGCAGCTCCTGACTGGCTGGCGGCTCTGGCAGCTCCTGACTGGCTGGCGGCTCTGGCAGCTCCTGACTGGCTGGCGGCTCTGGCAGCTCCTGACTGGCTGGCGGCTCTGGCAGCTTCTGACTGGCTGGCTGCTCTGGCAGCTCCTGACTGACGGACGGCTCTAGCGGCTCCTGACTGACGGACGGCTCTAACGGCTCGCGACAGACGGGCGGCTCTGATGGCTCGTGGCAGACGGATGGCTCAGATGGCGCTTGGCAGACGGATGGCTCAGACGGCGCTGGGCAGACGGATGGCTCAGACGGCGCTGGGCAGACGGATGGCTCAGACGGCGCTGGGCAGACAGATGGCTCAGACGGCGTTGGGCAGACAGATGGCTCAGACGGCGTTGGGCAGACAGATGGCTCAGACGGCGTTGGGCAGACAGATGGCTCAGACGGCGTTGGGCAGCCGGGCAGTTCAGGCACCGCTGGGCAGACGGGCAGTTCAGGCACCGCTGGGCAGACGGCAGACTCTGGCCGGCTGAGACGCACAATAGGCCTGATGCGTGGTGCCGGAACTGGAGGTACCGGGCTGAGGGCACGCACCTCAGGGCGAATGCGGGGAGGAGGAACAGGGCTCTGGAGATGCACTGGAAGCCTGGTGCGTGGTGTAGGCACTGGTGGTACTGGGCTGGGGCGGGAAGGTGGCGCCGGATATGCCGGACCGTGAAGGAGGACACGCGCTCTTGAGCACCGAGCCTCTCCAACCTTACCAGGTTGAATGGTCCCCGTAGCCCTGCCAGTGCGGCGAGGTGGAATAGCCCGCACTGGGCTATGCAGGCGAACCGGGGACACCACCTGTAAGGCTGGTGCCATGTACGCCGGCCCGAGGAGACGTACTGGAGGCCAGATACATTGGGCCGGCTTCATGACATCCGGCTCGATGCCCAACCTAGCCCTCCCAGTGCGGCGGGGTGGAATAGCCCGCACTGGGCTAAGCACGCGTACTGGGGACACCGTGCGCTTTACCGCATAACACGGTGTCTGACCAGTACGACGCCCTCTCACTCCACGGTAAGCCCGGGGAGTTGGCTCAGGTAACCAACCCGGCTTCGCCACACTCCCCTTTAGCCCCCCCCAAGAAATTTTTGGGTGAGCCTCTCGGGCTTCCAGCCTCTCTTACGTGCTGCCTCCTCATACCAGCGCTCCTGGGCTGTGGCTGCCTCCTTCTCCTCCCGAGAGCGGCGATTCTCTCCCACCTTAGCCCAGGGTCCTTCTCCGTTGAGTATTTGCTCCCATGTCCATTCCTCTTCTCTCCATTGCTTTTGTTCCTGCCTTCCTTCTCCAATCCGCTTGGTCCTGGTTTGGTGGGTGTTTCTGTAACGGCTGTCAATGTCGTTCTCCTCCTCAGACGAGGAGGAGCATGGATCGGACCAAGATGCGGAGTAGGAGGTATTCATGATTTTAATGGCAAACCAACAAACACTACAAATAAACAAAACAACAAACGTGACTAACCTGCAACAGTCCTGTGTGGCCCAAACGCTAACACAGTAAACAAACACCCACAAAACACCAGTGAAACCCTGGCTGCCTTAGTATGACTCTCAATCAGAGACAAACGATACACACCTGTCTCTAATTGAGAATCATACCAGGCCGAACACAAAACCCAACATAGAAATACAAAACATAGACTGCCCACCCAACACTCACGCCCTGACCAATAAAGACATACAAAACAAGAGAAAACAGGTCAGGAACGTGACAGTGGAAGGCTACCCGAAACGTTTGACCCAAGTTAAACAATTTAAAGGAAATGCTACCATCAATCAAATGTATTTATAATGCCCTTCTTACATCAGCTGATGTCTCAAAGTGCTGTACAGAAACCCAGCCTAAAACCCCAAACAGCAAGCAATGCAGGTGTAGAAGCACAGTGGCTAGGAAAAACTCCCTAGAAAGGCCAGAACCTAGGAAGAAACCAAGTGGATCTCCACCCGACATAGCCAGAAGAGGACTGGCCACCCCTCATAGCCTGGTTCCTCTCTAGGTTTCTTCCTAGGCATCAGAACATGGCCAAGATGTCCATAGGTGACCAGCAGGGTCAAATAATAATAATCACATTGGTTGTAGAGGGTGCAACAGGTCAGCACCTCAGGAGTAAATGTCAATTGGCTTTTCATAGCCGATCATTCAGAGTATCTCTACTGCTCCTGCGGTCTCTAGAGAGTTGAAAACAGCAGGTCTGGGACAGGTAGCACGTCTGGTGAACATGTCAGGGTTCCATAGCTACAGGCAGAACAGTTGAAACTGGAGCAGCAGCACAACCAGGTGGACTGGGGACAGCAAGGAGTCATCAGGCCAGATAGTCCTGAGGCATGGTCCTAGGGCTCAGGTCCTCCGAGAGAAAGAAAGAAAGAAAGAAAGAAGAGAAAGAGAGAGAGAATTAGAGAGCATACTTAAATTCACACAGGACACTGGATAAGACAGGATAAATACTCCAGATATTACAGACTGACCCTAGCCCTCTGACACATAAACTACTGCAGCATAAATACTGGAGGCTGAGACAGGAGGGGTCGGGAGACACTGTGGCCCCATCCGACGATACCCCCGGACAGGGCCAAACAGGCAGGATATAACCCCACCCACTTTGCCAAAGTACAGCCCCCACACCACTAGAGGGATATCTCCAACCACCAACCTACCATCCTGAGACGAGGCCGAGTATAGCCCACAAAGATCTCCCACACGGCACAACCCAAGGGGGGGAGCCAACCCAGACAGGAAGATCACGTCAGTGACTCAACCCTCTCAAGTGACACACCCCTCCTAGGGATTGCATGAAAGAGCACCAGTAAGCCAGTGACTCAGCCCCTGTAATAGGGTTAGAGCCAGAGAATCCCAGTGGAGAGAGGGGAACCGGCCAGGCAGAGACAGCAAGGGCGGATCGTTGCTCCAGTGCCTTTTCGTTCACCTTCACCACCCTGGGCCAGACTACACTCAATCAGAGGACCTACTGAAGAGATGAGTCTTCAATAAAGACTTAAAGGTTGAGACCGAGTCTGCGTCTCTCACATGGATAGGCAGACCATTCCATAAAAATGGAGCTCTATAGGAGAAAGCCCTGCCTCCAGCTGTTTGCTTAGAAATTCTATGGACAATAAGGAGGCCTGCGTCTTGTGACCGTAGCGTACGTGTAGGTATGTACGGCAGGACCAAATCGGAGAGATAGGTAGGAGCAAGCCCATGTAATGCTTTGTAGGTTAGCAGTAAAACCTTGAAATTAGCCCTAGCCTTAACAGGAAGCCAATGGAGAGGATAGCACTGTAGTAATGCGATCAAATTTGTTGGTTCTAGTCAGGATTCTAGCAGCCGTATTTAGCACTAACTGAAGTTTATTTAGTGCTTTTTCCGGGTAGCCAGAAAGTAGAGCATTGCAGTAGTCTAACCTAGAAGTGACAAAAGCATGGATAAATGTTTCTGCATCATTTTTGGAGAGAAAGTTCCTGATTTTTACAATGTTATGTAGATGGAAAAAAGCTGTCCTTAAAACAGTCTTGATAGGTTCGTCAAAAGAGAGATCAGGGTCCAGAGTAACGCCGAGGTCCTTCAGTTTTATTTGAGACGACTGTACAACCATCAAGATTAATTGTCAGATTCAACAGATGATCTCTTTGTTTCTTGGGACCTAGAACAAGCATCTCTGTTTTGTCCAAGTTTAATGGAAGCTGAAATGTCTGAAACACAGGCTTCAGGGAGGGCATTTTTGGGGCTTCACCATGTTTCATCGAAATGTACAGCTGTGTGTCATCCGCATAGCAGTGAAAGTTAACATTATGTTTCCGAATGACATCACCAAGAGGTAAAATATAAATATATATATATATAGTGGTCCTAAAACGAAACCTTGAGGAACACGGAATTTTACAGTTGATTTGTCAGAGGACAAACCATCCACAGAGACAAACTGATATCTTTCCGACAGATAAGATCTACACCAGGCCAGAAAATATCCATGTAGACCAATTTGGGTTTCCAATCTCTCCAAAAGAATGTGGTGATCGATGGTATCAAAAGCAGCACTAAGATCTAGGAGAACGAGGACAGATGCAGAGCCTCGGTCTGACGCCATTAAAAGGTCATTTACCATCTTCACAAGTGCAGTCTTAGTGATATGATGGGGTCTAAAACCAGACTGAAGCATTTCGTATACATTGTTTGTCTTCAGGAAGGCAGTGAGCACAGCTTTTTCCATTTTTTTTGAGAGGAATGGGAGATAGTTTTTTATATTTTCTCGGTCAAGTATTGGCTTTTTCAAGAGAGGCTTTATTACTGCCACTTTTAGTGAGGTTGGTACACATCCGGTGGATAGAGAGCCGTTTATTATGTTCAACATAGGAGGGCCGAGCACAGGAAGCAGCTCTTTCAGTAGTTTATTTGGAATAGGGTCCAGTATGCAGCTTGAAGGTTTAGAGGCCATGATTATTTTCATCATTGTGTCAAGAGATATAGTACTAAAACACTTGAGTGTCTCCCTTGACCTTGGTCCTGGCAGAGTTGTGCAGACTCAGGACAACTGAGCTTTGGAGGAATACGCAGATTTAAAGAGGAGTCTGTCATTTGCTTTCTAATGATCATGATCTTTTCCTCAAAGAAGTTCATGAATTTATCGCTGTTGAAGTGAAAGCCATCCTCTCTTGGGGAATGCTGCTTTTTAATTAGCTTTGCGACAGTATCAAAAATAAATTTTTCCTCAATTAACTTCTTATGGGCAGGTGGGAGGGTAGTGTGAAATTGCAGAGCGCGAAATCCAAAAGACAGTATTATAAATATTTTACTTTCATAAAACCACAAGTGTAAACATCAAAATAAAGCTTAACTTCTTGATAATCCAGCCGCTGTGTCAGATTTTTAAAAAGTACGGCGAAAGCAAACGATGCGATTATCTGAGGACATCGCCCCGCTTACCAACACATGAAAAACATATTTCAACCAGGCAGGTGTGACACAAAAGTCAGAAATAGCGATATAGAAAATGGCTTACCTTTGATGATCTTCTTCTGTTGGCACTCCAAAAGGTCCCAGTTACATTACAAATGGTCCTTTTGTTCGATAATGTCCTTCTTTATATCCATAAAAACTCAGTTTAGCTGGCGCGCTTCAGTCAATAATCCACCCAGTTTCCCTCCATCAAAATGCATACAAAATGAATCCCAAACGTTACTCATAAACTTTTCCAAACAAGTCAAACAACGTTTATAATCAAACCTTCGGTACCCCAATACGTAAATAAACGATCAAATTTAAGACTGAGTATCGTTATTGTCTTTACCGGAGAAAAATACCAAAGAACGCGCTCTCTTCCACGCGCTTGGAAACACTACAGACAAAATGGGAGCCACCTAGAAAAACTACAATTTCTGTCTCATTTTTCCAAAAACCAGCCTGAAACTCTTTCTAAAGACGGTTGACATCTAGTGGAAGCCCTAGGAACTGCAATCTGGGAGGACTTGGCCTTATAATAAAAGTGATCGCCATTGAAAATAGTGGTAGGCTGATTCTTTTTTTTTGGGGGGGGGGTTTGTCTTTGGGGTTTCGCCTGCCATATCAGTTCTGTTATACTCACAGACATAATTTTAACACTTTTAGAAACTTTAGAGTGTTTTCTATCCAAATCCACCAATTATATGCATATCCTAGCTTCTGGGCCTGAGTAACAGGCAGTTTACTTTGAGCACGCTTTTCATCCTGACAAAACACTGCCCCCTACCCCAGAGAGGTTAAGCCATGTTTCATTCAGGCCAATCACATCAACATGATGATCAGTGATTAATTAATTGACTATAACTGCCTTGGAAGTGAGGGATCTAACATTAAGTAGCCCTATTTTGAGATGTAAGGTATCACAATCTCTTTCAATAATGGCAGGAAAGGAGGAGGTCTTTATTCCAGTGAGATTGCTAAGGCGAACACTGCCATGTTTGGTTTTGACCAACCTAGATCGAGGCACAGACACGGTCTCAATGGGGATAGCTGAGCTGACTACACTGACTGTGCTAGTGACAGGCTCCACTAAGCTGGCAGGCTGGCTAACAGCCTGCTGCCTGGCCTGCACCCTATCTCACAGTGGAGCTGGGGGAGTTAGAGCCCTGTCTAGGTTCATAGATAAGATGAGAGTACCCCTCCAGCTAGAATGGAGTCCGTCACTCCTCAACAGACCAGGCTTGGTGGGTGAGTCCCAGGCTTGGTTGGTGAGTCCCAGAAAGAAGGCCAATTATCTACAAATTCTATCTCTTGGGAGGGGCAGAAAACACTTTTCAACCAGCGATTGAGTTGTGAGACTCTGCTGTAGAGCTCATCACTCCCCCTAACTGGGAGGGGGCCAGAGACAATTACTCAATGCGACACATCTTTCTAGCTGATTTACAGGCTGAAGCTATGTTGCGCTTGGTGACCTCTGACTGTTTCATCCTAACATCGTTGGTGCCGACGTGGATAACAATATCGCTATACTCTCTACACTCGCCAGTTTTAGCTTTAGCCAGCACCATCTTCAGGTTAGCCTTAACGTCGGTAGCCCTGCCCCCTGGTAAACAGTGTATGATCGCTGGATGATTCGTTTTAAGTCTAATACTGTGGGTAATGGAGTCGCCAATGACTAGGGTTTTCAATTAGTCAGAGCTAATGGTGGGAAGCTTCGGCGTCTCAGACCCCGTAACGGGAGGAGTAGAGACCAGAGAAGGCTCGGCCTCTGACTCAAGACTCGCTGCTTAATGGGGAGAACCGGTTGAAAGTTTCTGTCGGCTGAATGAGCGACACCGGTTGAGCATTCCTACAGCATTTCCCTCCAGAAGCCATGAGAAAGTTGTCCGGCTGTGAGGACAGTGCGAGGGGATTTATACTAACGTTAATATCTGTACTTACTGGTGGCACAGACGCTATTTCATCCTTTCCTACACTGAAATTACCCTTGCCTAACGATTTGCGTCTGAAGCTGGGCTTGCAGCACAGCTATCCTCACCGTAAGGCGATCGTTCTCTTGTATTTTATGAGTACAGCGACTGCAATTAGAAGGCATCATGTTAATGTTACTACTTAGCTTCGGCTGGTGGAGGTTCTGACGAACCATTACCAGATACCAATCGAGTGTATGTAAACTTCTGACCCACTGGGAATGTGATGAAAAAAATAAAAGCTCAAATAAATCATTCTACTATTATTCTGACATTTAACATTCTTAAAATAAAGTGGTGATCCTAACTGACCTAAGACAGGGACTTTTTACTAGGATTAAATGTCAGGAATTGTTAAAAACTGAGTTTAAATGTATTTGGCTAAGGTGTATGTAAACTTCCGACTTCAACTGTACCACACGGGGGGTGCCTTATTGCTTAAATAGATACCTTACCGATAGCTGATTGGTTGGACCGAGTTTATTGACAGATGTGTGTGTTGACCAGCCTACAGCCACGGCAGAGCTCGACAGGACAGATGACCAGGTGTATGTGGGTGTCATGGCGATGGTGAGAGATGTGGTGCAACTGAAGAATGATGTCAACACACTGCCCCCCTCAGAATACCCAAACGCTGTCAAGGTAAGGCTTGGTGTGTTTGAGTGTCTTTGTGTGTGTGTTTGCACAGTCTTCAGTTCCAATCCCTCTGAATTTGTTTTTTTGTATCTCTCTCCTCTCTCTCTCTCTCTCTGTCTGTCAGGCCGTGGGGTTAACTCTTCGTAGTCTGATCCGTAGTGTTGATGACGTTCTACCATCACTACACAGCTCTGCCAGAACAGAGGTAACCATATGGCTCTGTTTATTATATTTACATTGACCCCAACCAAAACCAACACGGCCTCGTGCCACACAGCAGGGAACCTCTCAGGAGGATCTCATTTGCATTTCCTTGATTACTCAGAGGGGAGGGACTTCTAATTTAATGGGTTTTGAGGAGGCAAGAAATCAAGGAAATGTAATTAAGATTCTCCTCCCTCCCCCCCTTCTCTCCTCCTCCCTCCCCCTCTCCCGCCTTCCTCCTCCCTCCCCCTCTTCTCTCCTCCAGATCGAGGGAACTGAGAGGCTACTGAATAAGGATCTGGGGGAGTTAATCGCTAAGATGAGATTGGTCCAGCAGAACTCTGTGACATCACTGAAGGGGGAGTGTCAGAGGCAGATGTTGGGCGTTGCCCACACCTTGGCCCTGGACTCCAAGAACCTTCTAGATGCCGTGGACCAGGCTAGGATTAAAGCTAACCTGACCAAGCCATAAACCACACACACACCGAGGCACGTGTGGACACACACACACACACACACACACACTTCACTTCCTTCATGTACCTTATAGAACATTTTACAGATGCTGATTTAGATTTTCAGGAAGACATTTAGCAGAGCTTGTTGTCCCTATTTGAATGTCTTCTATATTTTACTGTATGGGCTTTTTTTTTTACTGTGTTTTATTGTAGATGTTTGGTACGGAGAGACAGAGAGATAGTAAATAAACAGTGTTTCATCATGGTAATCAAAGGGTGTGTGTGTGTGTGTGTGAGAGAAGCTGAGTCTCAGTGGTCTCACTGCTGAGAGACTAGATATGGCTTCCGGTCCCACTAACCACTTTTATACAGGTACATAAGCTGTGAAAAGATGCCCTGACCTTAGATAAATCACCTCTCTGCCCTCCCACCCGTACGGGAGGACAGCTCCAGCTCAGCCCAGTCAAAGCTCTTCTTTTTTCTGGCACCCAAAGGTGGAAACAGCTTCCCCCTGAAGCTAGGACAGCAGAGTCCCTGCCCATCTTCCCCCTGAAGCTAGGACAGCAGGGTCCCTGCCCATCTTCCCCCTGAAGCTAGGACAGCAGAGTCCCTGCCCATCTTCCCCCTGAAGCTAGGACAGCAGAGTCCCTGCCCATCTTCCCCCTGAAGCTAGGACAGCAGAGTCCCTGCCCATCTTCCCCCTGAAGCTAGGACAGCAGAGTCCCTGCCCATCTTCCCCCTGAAGCTAGGACAGCAGAGTCCCTGCCCATCTTCCCCCTGAAGCTAGGACAGCAGAGTCCCTGCCCATCTTCCCCCTGAAGCTAGGACAGCAGAGTCCCTGCCCATCTTCCCCCTGAAGCTAGGACAGCAGAGTCCCTGCCCATCTTCCCCCTGAAGCCAGGACAGCAGAGTCCCTGTCCATCTTCCCCCTGAAGCCAGGACAGCAGAGTCCCTGTCCATCTTCCCCCTGAAGCTAAGACAGCAGAGTTCTTTATATAAACTGTAACTCAGTAACATCTTTTAAAGTGTTGCATGTTGCACCTCGAGCTCAACTTCGACAAGATGGAACTACTCTTCCTCCCGGGGAAGGCCTCCCCGCTCCAAGATCTCTCCATCACGGTTGATATCTCCACGGTGTCCCCCTCCCAGAGTGCAAAGAACCTTGGCATAACCCTGGACAACAAAAAACCCTGTCGTTCTCTGAAAACATCAAAGCAGTGACTCGCTCTTGCAGGTTCATGCTCTACAACATCCGTAGAGTACAACTCTACCTCACACAGGAAGCGGCGCAGGTCCTAATTGAGGCACTTGTCATCTCCCGTTTAGACTAGTGCAACTCGCTGTTGGCTGGGCTCCACGGCTGTGCCATTAAACCCCTGCAACTTATCCAGAACGCTGCAGACCGCCTGGTGTTTAACCTTCCCAAATTTTCCCATGTCACCTCACTCCTCCACACACTCCACCATGGTGTTTACCTATAGAGCAATAAGAGGAACTGCCCCTCCCTACCTTCAGGCTCTGCTCAAACCCTACACCCCAACTCGAGCATTCCATTCTGCCATCTCTGGTCTCTTGGCCCTCCCACCCCTATGGGTGGGCAGCTTCCGCTCAGCCCAGTCCAAGCTCTTCTCTGTTCTGGCACCCCACTGGTGGAACCAGCTTCCCTCTGAAGCTAGGACAGCAGAATCCCTGCCCATCTTCTGAAAACATCTGAAACCCTACCTCTTCAAAATGAGTAATAATCCCCCAGCACCACCTCCCTATCCCTTGCCCCGTAAAAAAAATTAAATACAAATAGTGATCTAAATCGTGACTTTTCCCCTTACTAGCTCTGACTGCTGATAGTAACTCTGATGGAAAGTGTACTGACTAAGACTGATATGTGGTTGTCTCACCTAGCTATCTGAATATACTAACTACTGTGATATGTGGTTGTCCCACCTAGCTATCTGAAGATGAATATACTAACTACTGTGACATGTGGTTGTCCCACCTAGCTATCTGAAGATGAATATACTAACTACTGTGACATGTGGTTGTCCCACCTAGCTATCTGAATATACGAACTACTGTGATATGTGGTTGTCTCACCTAGCTATCTGAATATACTAACTACTGTGATATGTGGTTGTCCCACCTAGCTATCTGAATATACTAACTACTGTGATATGTGGTTGTCCCACCTAGCTATCTGAAGATGAATATACTAACTACTGTGACATGTGGTTGTCCCACCTAGCTATCTGAAGATGAATATACTAACTACTGTGACATGTGGTTGTCCCACCTAGCTATCTGAAGATGAATATACTAACTACTGTGATATGTGGTTGTCCCACCTAGCTATCTGAAGATGAATATACTAACTACTGTGACATGTGGTTGTCCCACCTAGCTATCTGAAGATGAATATACTAACTACTGTGATATGTGGTTGTCCCACCTAGCTATCTGAAGATGAATATACTAACTACTGTGATATGTGGTTGTCCCACCAAGCTATCTGAAGATGAATATACTAACTACTGTGATATGTGGTTGTCCCACCTGGCTATCTGAAGATGAATATACTAACTACTGTGATATGTGGTTGTCCCACCTGGCTATCTGAAGATGAATATACTAACTACTGTGATATGTGGTTGTCCCACCTAGCTATCTGAAGATGAATATACTAACTACTGTGATATGTGGTTGTCCCACCTAGCTATCTGAAGATGAATATACTAAGTACTGTGATATGTGGTTGTCTCACCTAGCTATCTGAAGATGAATATACTAAGTACTGTGATATGTGGTTGTCTCACCTAGCTATCTGAAGATGAATATACTAACTACTGTGATATGTGGTTGTCTCACCTAGCTATCTGAAGATGAATATACTAACTACTGTGATATGTGGTTGTCCCACCTAGCTATCTGAAGATGAATATACTAACTACTGTGATATGTGGTTGTCCCACCTAGCTATCTGAAGATGAATATACTAACTACTGTGATATGTGGTTGTCCCACCTAGCTATCTGAAGATGAATATACTAACTACTGTGATATGTGGTTGTCCCACCTAGCTATCTGAAGATGAATATACTAACTACTGTGATATGTGGTTGTCCCACCTAGCTATCTGAAGATGAATATACTAACTACTGTGATATGTGGTTGTCCCACCTAGCTATCTGAAGATGAATATACTAACTACTGTGATATGTGGTTGTCCCACCTAGCTATCTGAAGATGAATATACTAACTACTGTGATATGTGGTTGTCCCACCTAGCTATCTGAAGATGAATATACTAACTACTGTGATATGTGGTTGTCCCACCTAGCTATCTGAAGATGAATATACTAACTACTGTGATATGTGGTTGTCCCACCTAGCTATCTGAAGATGAATATACTAACTACTGTGATATGTGGTTGTCCCACCTAGCTATCTGAAGATGAATATACTAACTACTGTGATATGTGGTTGTCTCACCTAGCTATCTGAAGATGAATATACTAACTACTGTGATATGTGGTTGTCTCACCTAGCTATCTGAAGATGAATATACTAACTACTGTGATATGTGGTTGTCCCACCTAGCTATCTGAAGATGAATATACTAACTACTGTGATATGTGGTTGTCCCACCTAGCTATCTGAAGATGAATATACTAACTACTGTGATATGTGGTTGTCCCACCTAGCTATCTGAAGATGAATATACTAACTACTGTGATATGTGGTTGTCCCACCTAGCTATCTGAAGATGAATATACTAACTACTGTGATATGTGGTTGTCCCACCTAGCTATCTGAAGATGAATATACTAACTACTGTGATATGTGGTTGTCCCACCTAGCTATCTGAAGATGAATATACTAACTACTGTGATATGTGGTTGTCCCACCTAGCTATCTGAAGATGAATATACTAACTACTGTGATATGTGGTTGTCCCACCTAGCTATCTGAAGATGAATATACTAACTACTGTGATATGTGGTTGTCCCACCTAGCTATCTGAAGATGAATATACTAACTACTGTGATATGTGGTTGTCCCACCTAGCTATCTGAAGATGAATATACTAACTACTGTGATATGTGGTTGTCCCACCTAGCTATCTGAAGATGAATATACTAACTACTGTGATATGTGGTTGTCTCACCTAGCTATCTGAAGATGAATATACTAACTACTGTGATATGTGGTTGTCTCACCTAGCTATCTGAAGATGAATATACTAACTACTGTGATATGTGGTTGTCCCACCTAGCTATCTGAAGATGAATATACTAACTACTGTGATATGTGGTTGTCCCACCTAGCTATCTGAAGATGAATATACTAACTACTGTGATATGTGGTTGTCCCACCTAGCTATCTGAAGATGAATATACTAACTACTGTGATATGTGGTTGTCCCACCTAGCTATCTGAAGATGAATATACTAACTACTGTGATATGTGGTTGTCCCACCTAGCTATCTGAAGATGAATATACTAACTACTGTGATATGTGGTTGTCCCACCTAGCTATCTGAAGATGAATATACTAACTACTGTGATATGTGGTTGTCCCACCTAGCTATCTGAAGATGAATATACTAACTACTGTGATATGTGGTTGTCCCACCTAGCTATCTGAAGATGAATATACTAACTACTGTGATATGTGGTTGTCCCACCTAGCTATCTGAAGATGAATATACTAACTACTGTGATATGTGGTTGTCCCACCTAGCTATCTGAAGATGAATATACTAACTACTGTGATATGTGGTTGTCCCACCTAGCTATCTGAAGATGAATATACTAACTACTGTGATATGTGGTTGTCCCACCTAGCTATCTGAAGATGAATATACTAACTACTGTGATATGTGGTTGTCTCACCTAGCTATCTGAAGATGAATATACTAACTACTGTGATATGTGGTTGTCTCACCTAGCTATCTGAAGATGAATATACTAACTACTGTGATATGTGGTTGTCCCACCTAGCTATCTGAAGATGAATATACTAACTACTGTGATATGTGGTTGTCCCACCTAGCTATCTGAAGATGAATATACTAACTACTGTGATATGTGGTTGTCCCACCTAGCTATCTGAAGATGAATATACTAACTACTGTGATATGTGGTTGTCCCACCTAGCTATCTGAAGATGAATATACTAACTACTGTGATATGTGGTTGTCCCACCTAGCTATCTGAAGATGAATATACTAACTACTGTGATATGTGGTTGTCTCACCTAGCTATCTGAAGATGAATATACTAACTACTGCAATATGTGGTTGTCCCACCTAGCTATCTGAAGATGAATATACTAACTACTGTGATATGTGGTTGTCCAACCTAGCTATCTGAATATACTAACTACTGTGATATGTGGCTGTCCCACCTAGCTATCTGAATATACTAACTACTGTGATATGTGGTTGTCTCACCTAGCTATCTGAAGATGAATATACTAACTACTGTAATATGTGGTTTTCCTACCTAGCTATCTGAATATACTAACTACTGTGATATGTGGTTGTCCCACCTAGCTATCTGAATATACTAACTACTGTGATATGTGGTTGTCCCACCTAGCTATCTGAATATACTAACTACTGTGATATGTGGTTGTCTCACCTAGCTATCTGAAGATGAATATACTAACTACTGTGATATGTGGTTGTCTCACCTAGCTATCTGAATATACTAACTACTGTGATATGTGGTTGTCTCACCTAGCTATCTGAAGATGAATATACTAACTACTGCAATATGTGGTTGTCCCACCTAGCTATCTGAAGATGAATATACTAACTACTGTGATATGTGGTTGCTCTGGATAAGAGGGTCTGCTAAATGACTAACATGCTGTAATCAGGACTTTTTGGAGTATAAAAATGTTTAACCATTACAAATTATATATTTCCCTAATCCCTAAACCTAACCCTTAAGCATAAAATAGCACTTGAACAAATTCAGGACCTGACTTTTCAAAACAGTTCTTGTTTTCCTACCTTTTCAGGATATTAAGGTGATATGTGAGGACATTGGGGTGCTGATAATGTAGGAAAACTGGTGCGCACCCACAAACAACACAAAGCCTCCCTTTCCAGTTCTCACCAGCAGAGGGGGCGCTTTGTTACCTTTTGTCTAAGAGTGTAGGGGCCGTCGCTAACTGCTAACCCAGAGAACACAGACCAATCAGCCCAGAAATACTCTGCTGTGTTCCCATTCTCTACCCTTTGCCCAGAAGTGTGCACTCATTCACTTCCCCTCATGCATTTAAAAACATTGGATATGTGCAAGCATCCCTCCAGCTCTACCTCCCTCACCCCCCCCCCCCCCATCCCTCTATCTTCCTCTCTCTCTGCTCTTCATCGGCAGACCTATCTATACAAATCAAATCAAATCAAATCAAATTTTATTAGTCACATACACATGGTTAGCAGATGTTAATGCGAGTGTAGCGAAATGCTTGTGCTTCTAGTTCCGACAATGCAGTAATAACCAACAAGTAATCTAACCTAACAATTCCACAACTACTACCTTAAACACACACACAAGTGTAAAGGGATGAAGAATATGTACATAAAGATATATGAATGAGTGGTGGTACAGAACGGCATGGCAAGATGCAGTAGATGGTATAGAGTACGGTATATACATATGAGATGAGTACTGTAGGGTATGTAAACATAAAGTGGCATAGTTTAAAGTGGCTAGTGGTACATGTATTACATAAAGATGGCAAGATGCAGTAGATGATATAGAGTACAGTATATACATATGAGATGGGTAATGTAGGGTATGTAAACATAAAGTGGCATTGTTTAAAGTGGCTAGTGGTACATTTTTACATAATTTCCATCAATTCCCATTTTTAAAGTGGCTGGAGTTGAGTCAGTATGTTGGCAGCGGCCGCTAAATGTTAGTGGTGGCTGTTTAACAGTCTGATGGCCTTGAGATAGAAGCTGTTTTTCAGTCTCTCGGTCCCTGCTTTGATGCACCTGTACTGACCTCGCCTTCTGGATGATAGCGGGGTGAACAGGCAGTGGCTTGGGTGGTTGTTGTCCTTGATGATCTTTATGGCCTTCCTGTGACATCGGGTGGTGTAGGTGTCCTGGAGGGCAGGTAGTTTGCCCCCGGTGATGCGTTCTGCAGACCTCACTACCCTCTGGAGAGCCTTACGGTTGTGGGCGGAGCAGTTGCCGTACCAGGCGGTGATACAGCCCGACAGGATGCTCTCGATTGTGCATCTGTAGAAGTTTGTGAGTGCTTTTGGTGACAAGCCGAATTTCTTCAGCCTCCTGAGGTTGAAGAGGCGCTACTGCGCCTTCTTCACAACGCTGTCTGTGTGGGTGGACCAATTCAGTTTGTCCGTGATGTGTACACCGAGGAACTTAAAACTTTCCACCTTCTCCACTACTGACCCGTCGATGTGGATAGGGGGGTGCTCCCTCTGCTGTTTCCTGAAGTCCACAATCATCTCCTTTGTTTTGTTGACGTTGAGTGTGAGGTTATTTTCCTGACACCACACTCCGAGGGCCCTCACCTCCTCCCTGTAGGCCGTCTCGTCGTTGTTGGTAATCAAGCCTACCACTGTAGTGTCATCCGCAAACTTGATGATTGAGTTGGAGGCGTGCATGGCCACGCAGTCGTGGGTGAACAGGGAGTACAGGAGAGGGCTCAGAACGCACCCTTGTGGGGCCCCAGTGTTGAGGATCAGCGGGGTGGAGATGTTGTTACCTACCCTCACCACCTGGGGGCGGCCCGTCAGGAAGTCCAGGACCCAGTTGCACAGGGCGGGGTCGAGACCCAGGGTCTCGAGCTTGATGACGAGTTTGGAGGGTACTATGGTGTTAAATGCTGAGCTGTAATCGATGAACAGCATTCTCACATGGGTATTCCTCTTGTCCAGATGGGTTAGGGCAGTGTGCAGTGTGGTTGCGATTGCGTCGTCTGTGGACCTATTGGGTCGGTAAGCAAATTGGAGTGGGTCTAGGGTGTCCGGTAGGGTGGAGGTGATATGGTCCTTGACTAGTCTCTCAAAGCACTTCATGATGACGGAAGTGAGTGCTACGGGGCGGTAGTCGTTTAGCTCAGTTACCTTAGCTTTCTTGGGAACAGGAACAATGGTGGCCCTCTTGAAGCATGTGGGAACAGCAGACTGGGATAAGGATTGATTGAATATGTCGTAAACACACCAGCCAGCTGGTCTGCGCATGCTCTGAGGACGCGGCTGGGAATGCCGTCTGGGCCTGCAGCCTTGCGAGGGTTAACACGTTTAAATGTTTTACTCACCTCGGCTGCAGTGAAGGAGAGCCCGCAGGTTTTGGTAGGGGGCCGTGTCAGTGGCACTGTATTGTCCTCAAAGCGGGCAAAAAAGTTGTTTAGCCTGTCTGGGAGCAAGACATCCTGGTCCGCGACGGGGCTGGTTTTCTTTTTGTAATCCGTGATTGACTGTAGACCCTGCCACATACCTCTTGTGTCTGAGCTGTTGAATTGCGACTCGATTTTGTCTCTGTACTGGGACTTAGCCTGTTTGATTGCCTTGCGGAGAGAATAGCTACACTTTTTGTATTCGGTCATGCTTCCGGTCACCTTGCCCTGGTTAAAAGCAGTGGTTCGCGCTTTCAGTTTCACGCGAATGCTGCCGTCAATCCACGGTTTCTGGTTTGGGAATGTTTTAATCGTTGCTGTGGGTACGACATCGTCAATGCACTTCCTAATGAACTCGCTCACCGAATCAGCATATTCGTCAATATTGTTGTTGGACGCAATGCGGAACATATTCCAGTCCGCGTGATCGAAGCAGTCTTGAAGCGTGGATTCAGATTGGTCGGACCAGCGTTGAACAGACCTGAGCGCGGGAGCTTGTTGTTTTAGTTTCTGTTTGTAGGCTGGAATCAACAAAATGGAGTCGTGGTCAGCTTTTCCGAAAGGGGGGCGGGGGAGGGCCTTATATGCGTCGCGGAAATTAGTATAACAATGATCTAGGGTTTTTCCAGCCCTGGTAGCACAATCGATATGCTGATAGAATTTAGGGAGTTTTGTTTTTAGATTAGCCTTGTTAAAATCCCCAGCTACGATGAATGCAGCCTCAGGGTGTGTGGTTTCCAGTTTACAAAGAGTCAGATAAAGTTCGTTCAGGGCCATCGATGTGTCTGCTTGGGGGGGAATATATACGGCTGTTATTATGATTGAAGAGAATTCCCTTGGTAGATAATGCGGTCGACATTTGATTGTGAGGAGTTCTAGATCAGGTGAACAGAATGACTTGAGTTCCTGTGTGTTGTTATGATGATCACACCACGTCTCGTTAATCATAAGGCATACCCCCCCGCCCCTCTTCTTACCAGAAAGATGTTTGTTTCTGTCGGCGCGATGCATGAAGAAACCAGCTGGCTGCACCGACTCCGTTAGCGTCTCTTGAGTTAGCCATGTTTCCGTGAAGCAGAGCACGTTGCAATCCCTGATGTCTCTCTGGAATGCTACCCGTGCTCGGATTTCATCAACCTTATTGTCAAGAGACTGGACATTGGCGAGTAGTATGCTAGGGAGTGGAGCGCGATGTGCCCGTCTCCGAAGCCTGACCACGAGACCGCCTCGTTTGCCCCTTTTACGGCGTCGCACAGGGTCGCCGGCTGGGATCAGATCCATTGTATTGGGTGGAAGGCAAAACACTGGATCCGTTTCGGGAAAGTCATATTCCTGGTAGGAACGATGATGAGTTGACGTTAATCGTATATTCAGTAGTTCCTCCCGACTGTATGTAATGAAACCTAAGATTACCTGGGGTACCGATGTAAGAAATAACACATAAAAAAACAAAATACTGCATATTTTCCAAGGAACGCGAAGCGAGGCGGCCATCTCTTTTCGGCGCCGGAAGATTGAACATTTAATGTCCATACAAAGACAGACATATTTTTTTATTCACCAATAAGTCTTAGTTGTTAAATAGGTAAATCTTAATATTTTTGGGGGTGGGGGGGAAGCAGGGTAGGATGCTTCTTGAAGATGTGACTTGGCCCCAGTTCCTCAACATTGGTAACGTTGACACTAGATTGTAGAACAGAGAAGGATAAGGTTCTAGAATGTCTGGACTAAAGAACAGTTCTAGAACTCTTCTAGATCATTCCGGAGAGCCATAGTAGAAGGACGAGCCCTAAGGTACACACACACACACCACCGTGAGACCCTGGCCATGACACCACTCTCCGAGAGTGTCTCAGGGAGAGTTGGGATATGCAAAAAACACACTTGTACATGTGTGAAATAGGACAAATATAAGCACCCACCAAATAATAATAACAATTATTAATATTAATATTATTACACACACACACACACACACACACAGGGTTCTAGATCATGCCGGCCAGCCAGGGTGGTAAGAACAATCCGATGGTTCCCAGGAGACACACGATGATGAACATCCACAGGAAGATACGATCTATCACCATGGCAACGTACTTCCAGTCCTCCTTCACCTGGACACACACACAGGTTAACATTGTTAAAAGACCACAAAACACACAAATCCAGAGACAGACTCTACTGAGTTCTCTCCCCTCGCTCTCCTTCTCCCCTAAATCGTGTGTTGTTGGTCAGTAGGGAGTTGTAGTGCTCTGTGTGGTACAGTAGGGAGTTGTAGTTTTCTGTGTGGTACAGTAGAGTGGTAGTGCTCTGTGTGGTACAGTAGGGAGTGGTAGTGCTCTGTGTGGTACAGTAGGGAGTTGTAGTTCTCTGTGTGGTACAGTAGAGAGTGGTAGTGCTCTGTGTGGTACAGTAGGGAGTTGTAGTTCTCTGTGTGGTACAGTAGGGAGTTGTAGTTCTCTGTGTGGTACAGTAGGGAGTTGTAGTTCTCTGTGTGGTACAGTAGAGAGTGATAGTACTCTGTGTGGTACAGTATAGAGTGGTAGTTCACTGTGTGGTACAGTAGGGAGTGGTAGTGCTCTGTGTGGTGTAGTAGGGAGTTGTAGTTCTCTGTGTGGTACAGTAGGGAGTGGTAGTTCACTGTGTGGTACAGTAGAGTTGTAGTTCTCTGTGTGGTACAGTAGAGTGGTAGTGCTCTGTGTGGTACAGTAGGGAGTGGTAGTGCTCTGTGTGGTGTAGTAGGGAGTTGTAGTTCTCTGTGTGGTACAGTAGGGAGTGGTAGTTCACTGTGTGGTACAGTAGGGAGTGGTAGTGCTCTGTGTGGTGTAGTAGGGAGTTAGTTCTCAGTGTGGTGTAGTAGGGAGTTGTAGTTCTCTGTGTGGTACAGTCGGAAGTTGTAATTCACTGTGGTGCAATAGGGAGTTGTAGTTCTCTGTGTGAAGCAGATTCTACTTTTTGCTCTCTATGTATCCTAACTCTTGTGTTGTTGGTCAGTAGGAAGTGGTAGTTCTCTGTGTGGTACAGTAGGGAGTTGTAGTTCTCTGTGTGGTACAGTAGGGAGTTGTAGTTCTATGTGTGGTACAGTGGGGAGTTGTAGTTCTCTGTGTGATACAGCAGGGAGTTGTAGTTCTCTGTGTGGTACAGTAGGGAGTTGTAGTTCTCTGTGTGGTACAGTAGGGAGTTGTAGTTTTCTGTGTGGTACAGTAGGGCATTGTAGTTCTCTGTGTGGTAAAGTAGGGAGTTTCTCTGTGTGGTCAGTCCCTCAGATCTTCTGGCACTGGTCCTATAGTTGGTCTGAAGGTCAGAACCAAAACTTTTGTTGAGTCGGCCTTCAGTCACTATGGTCCTAGCCTTCGGTGAGTCGGCCTTCAGGCACTATGGTCCTAGCCAGCAGGGAACAGTCGTAGAATGTCTGGAGGAGGGAACAGTCGTAGAATGTCTGGAGGAGGGAACAGTCGTAGAATGTCTGGAGGAGGGAACAGTCGTAGAATGTCTGGAGGAGGGAACAGTCGTAGAATGTCTGGAGGAGGGAACAGTCGTAGAATGTCTGGAGGAGGGAACAGTCGTAGAATGTCTGGAGGAGGGAACAGTCGTAGAATGTCTGGAGGAGGGAACAGTCGTAGAATGTCTGGAGGAGGGAACAGTTGTAGAATGTCTGAGAGGGGGGAACGGTTGTAGAATGTCTATATCTTTGACTGCATTAGTCTTGTGTCCACTTATTTTATTATTGTTTTACTATGTCAATTTGTTTTTATCTTTCTCACCTTGTATTATTTTATTTGTCAAGCTCTTTGAAATGAATCCTTTAATAAATGTGCTCTATAAATAAAGTTGGATTTAGTTTGATTACAGTAGGGAGTTGTAGTTCCCTGTGTGGCGCAGTAGGGAGTTGTAGTTCCCTGGTGTGGTGCAGTAGGGAGTTGTAGTTCCCTGTGTGGTGCAGTAGGGAGTTGTAGTTCCCTGTGTGGTGCAGTAGGGTGTGGTAGTTCTCTGGTGTGGTGCAGTAGGGAGTTGTAGTTCCCTGTGTGGTGCAGTAGGGAGTTGTAGTTCCCTGTGTGGTGCAGTAGTGGTCTCACAGAGAAGTCTTGGTCCTCGGCTCTGAGGTGTTCAGCGATGTACGTCACCCCCTCCAGGGCTTGTAACACTGCAGGAGACAGGGCTGGAGCTGGGGCGTGTGCCATACCAACATCAGGACCTGGGGGAGCGAAGTCCCAGTCTGGGGTCAGACTCAGATTGGGGGGCCGCTGGGTGGTGTGAGTCTTGGGGATGAGGGGGGTGTAGACGGGCAGGCGGGGAGAGGGAGGGGGAAAGGAGAAGGATGGGGGAAGCCTCAACCTCCCCCCTAACCCCGCGTCCATCTCCGTATCCAAGTAACCATGGCGAATCACATCCTCGTCCTCGTTACCATGGAGATCAACATCGGACTCCCGCATGAGCCAGGTGTGAGCTGTGGAATGCGACGAAGCGCGGGAGGGGCCAGGCGTTCTGAAGGTTCCGAAGGGGTGGAGTTTGCCTACTAAGCCCCTCCTCCTGAGGTCAGGCGGGGGTCGTTTCATGCAGAGCCACCGGGGAATGGCAGACAGGAACAGTGTCCGAACCCAGCGAGGCATGGTGTGAGTAGCAGAGGAACGATGGTGGACGTTCAGGACAAACACCGTTATCACGATAGACAGAGTGACGAAGATCATGGTGAAAAGGAGATACTCCCCGATAAGAGGAATCACCAGGGAGGTGGAAGGGATGATCTCAGTGATGAGCAGGAGGAAGACGGTGAGAGACAGTAAGACAGAGATACACAGAGTGATCTTCTCTCCACAATCAGAAGGCAGATAGAACACCAGGACGGTGAGACAGGAGATGAGGAGACAAGGGATAATGAGGTTGACGGTGTAGAATAGAGGCAGGCGTCTGATCATGAAATAGTAGGTTATATCAGGGTAGATCTCATGGCAGCAGTCATACTTCTTAGTGTTGTAGGTTCCCACTGCGTTCACTATAGCCCATTCACCACTCTCCCAGTAGTCCTGGAGCAGAAACAGAGACACAGGGAGTTGTAGTGTGTGTGTGTGTGTGTGTGTGTGTAAATCTGTGTGTGTGTGTGTAAATCTGTGTGTGTGTCTCCGTGTGTGTGTAAATCTGTGTGTGTGTGTGTGTGTGTGTGTGTGTGTAAATCTGTGTGTGTGTGTGTGTGTGTGTGTGTGTGTGTGTGCGTGTGCGCAACACCTACCTTCAGATCGACAGTATCCCCTATAGGCTCTAGATCTATCTTAGCTCTGTCGTGGGTCCAGGAGCCAAACTTCATTTTACAATTCTGCTGATCGAAGGGGAAGAAGGTGACGTCTATAGAGCAGGAGGACTTATAGATGGCCGGGGGAACCCAGCGCACATGACCACTATGGAACAGATGAGCCTTGGTCATATGGGTCACTGAAAACTCACCATCTGCACTGGGGAGATACACAGAGAGAGAGAGGGAGAGAGCGAGAGGGAGGGAGGGAGAAAGCGAAAGAGAGCGAGAGGGAGGGAGGGAGGGAGGGAGGGAGGGAGGGAGGGAGGGAGGGAGGGAGGGAGAAAGAGAGCGAGAGGGAGGGAGGGAGGGAGGGAGAAAGAGAGCGAGAGGGGGGAGGGAGAAAGAGAGCAAGAGGGAGGGAGGGAGAACGGGAGGGAGGGAGGGAGGGAGAGAAGATAGAAAGAAGATAGAAAAAGGGGGAGGAAGACTCTTCAGACCAGGGAATGATGTGCAGCACTACTACCCCTTCCTGTCTTATTCCAAAACAATAGAATCTAAAGACCAAAACAAGCATGTTGCTTCATTATTCTAGAAATCAAACGTGAGTAAAGGAACCCTAAGCGATGCTCGTTTAAGGAGCGTTAGAATGATATGTGAATGTTGATGATGAATTCTGTGTGATGTGTTCCTCTGCCAGGGGGACGGGACACGACTGTCTGATGCAAGACAGCCTTGTCTTTACAACTGGTGGTGAGAAAGTCAGGTAGGGTGAACCACAGATTACCGTTTATAGAACCATAACTAGAGAACCACAGATTACCGTTTATAGAACCATAACTAGAGAACCACAGATTTCTGCTTTTCAGAACCACAACTATAGAACCACAGATTACCGTTTATAGAACCACTACTATAGAACCGCAGATTACCGTTTATAGAACCATAACTAGAGAACCACGTATTACCATTTATAGAACCACCGATTATAGCTTTACAGAACCACAACTATAGAACCACAGATTACCGTTTATAGAACCATAGATTACCGTTTATAGAACCATAACTAGAGAACCACGTATTACCATTTATAGAACCACAACCATAGAACCACAGATTATAGCTTAACAGAACCACAACTAGAGAACCACACCCATGGAACCACAGATTACAGCTTTACAGAACCACAACTATAGAACCACAGATGACTGCTTTATAGAACCACAACTATAAAATCACAGATTACTGTTTGTAGAACCACAATTATAGAATAAAACATTACTGTTTTATAGAAACACAACTACTATATAGAACTATGAATTTCAGTATGCTCCCTCTAGAACTACCTGATGATTACTGGCTGTCCACCTGGTCGTGCTGCTGCTCCAGTTTTAACTGTTCTGCCTGCGGCTATGGAACCCTGACCTGTTCACTGGACGTGCTACCTTGTCCCGGACCTGCCGCTTTCGTCTCCCTCTCTCATTACCTCTCTCCCTCTCCCTCTCCCTCTCTCTCTCTCTCTCTCTCTCTCTATCCCTCCCTATCTCTATCTCCCCATCTCCCTCTCCCCATCTCCCTCTCCCCATCTCCCTCTCTCCCTCACCTGCTGTCTCGACCTCTGAATGCGCTGCTATGAAAAGCCAATTGACATTTACTCCTGAGGTACTCCAATGTGATTCTTTATTTGACCCTGCTGGTCATCTATGAACGTTTGAACATCTTGAAGAACAATCTGGCCTTAATGGCCATGTACTCTTATAATCTCCACCCGGTAAAGCCAGAAGAGGACTGGTCACCCTTCAGAGCCTGGTTCCTCTCTAGGTTTCTACCTAAATTCCTGCCTTTCTAGGGAGTGTCTCCCAGCCACCATGCTTTGAAATCTGCATTGCTTGCTGTTTGGGGTTTTGGGCTGGGTTTCTGTACAGCACTTTGTCACATCTGCTGATGTAAAAAGGGCTTTATGAATAAATACATTATATTGATTGATTGATTGATACTGTTTATGGAACCACGGATTACTGCCTCCTCCTACACAACTATAGAACCACAGATTACTGCCATCTCCTACACAACTGTAGAACCACAGATTACTGCCTCCTCCTACACAACTATAGAACCACAGATTACTACCATCTCCTACACAACTATAGAACCACAGATTACTGCCTCCTCCTACACAACTGTAGAACCACAGATTACTGCCTCCTCCTACACAACTATAGAACCACAGATTACTGCCTCCTCCTACACAACTATAGAACCACAGATTACTACCATCTCCTACACAACTATAGAACCACAGATTACTGCCTCCTCCTACACAACTATAGAACCACAGATTACTGCCTCCTCCTACACAACTATAGAACCACAGATTACTGCCTCCTCCTACACAACTATAGAACCACAGATTACTACCATCTCCTACACAACTATAGAACCACAGATTACTGCCATCTCATACACAACTATAGAACCACAGATTACTGCCTCCTCCTACACAACTATAGAACCACAGATTACTGCCATCTCCTACACAACTAATTGATCATTGTGTGTGTGTGTGTGTGTGTGTGTGTGTGTGTGTGTGTGTGTGTGTGTGTGTGTGTGTGTGTGTGTGTGTGTGCGTGCGCATGTGACTGACTTGTTATAGAGGACGATGTCAGGTACCCAGATCAGTTCAGAAGGTACTCTAATGGACGTTACGTTGTCGTAGTCAGATGGACGCCACCGCAGTTTATAGTCACTCCACTCCTACACACACACGCACACACACACACACACACACACGATACGATTAAAGTCACTCCACTCCTGGAGGGGTTAACCACAGGACAAACAAGAATACTTAAACGTTTCCATCGTCTCAGGAGCTTTCTCCATGTTGTTCTGAATGTCCTAGGCTGCGTTTACACAGGCAGACGAATTCTAATAGTTTTTCACTAATTGCATCAGATTAGCTCTTGCCAATAATTGGGCTGCCTGTGTAAATGCAGCCATAGACATCGAGGAAAGTAGAGACAATATTACTATTCTTTCCTGTTTCAGCCACTAATATAATAGAACGGTGTTCTAACCTGTTTCAGCCACTAATATAATAGAACAGTGTTCTAACCTGTTTCAGCCAGTAATATAATAGAACAGTGTTCTAACCTGTTTCAGCTACTAATATAATAGAACAGTGTTCTAACCTGTTTCAGCCACTAATATAATAGAACAGTGTTCTAACCTGTTTCAGCCACTAATAGAATAGAACGGTGTTCTAACCTGTTTCAGCCACTAATATAATAGAACGGTGTTCTAACCTGTTTCAGCCACTAATATAATAGAACAGTGTTCTAACCTGTTTCAGCCACTAATATAATAGAACAGTGTTCTAACCTGTTTCAGCCACTAATATAATAGAACAGTGTTCTAACCTGTTTCAGCCACTAATATAATAGAACAGTGCTCTAACCTGTTTCAGCCACTAAAATAATAGAACAGTGTTCTAACCTGTTTCAGCCACTAATATAATAGAACAGTGTTCTACCCTGTTTCAGCCACTAATAAAATAGAACGGT
Source organism: Salvelinus alpinus (assembly GCF_045679555.1). Lineage (NCBI taxonomy): Eukaryota > Metazoa > Chordata > Actinopteri > Salmoniformes > Salmonidae > Salvelinus > Salvelinus alpinus. The sequence goes on along the minus strand of NC_092110.1, from coordinate 40,146,510 downwards.
GTTCTACCCTGTTTCAGCCACTAATAGAATAGAACGGTGTTCTAACCTGTTTCAGCCACTAATAGAATAGAACGGTGTTCTAACCTGTTTCAGCCACTAATATAATAGAACAGTGTTCTACCCTGTTTCAGCCACTAATATAATAGAACAGTGTTCTAACCTGTTTCAGCCACTAATAGAATAGAACGGTGTTCTAACCTGTTTCAGCTACTAATATAATAGAACGGTGTTCTAACCTGTTTCAGCTACTAATATAATAGAACGGTGTTCTAACCTGTTTCAGCTACTAATATAATAGAACGGTGTTCTAACCTGTTTCAGCCACTAATATAATAGAACAGTGTTCTAACCTGTTTCAGCTACTAATATAATAGAACGGTGTTCTAACCTGTTTCAGCCACTAATATAATAGAACAGTGTTCTAACCTGTTTCAGCTACTAATATAATAGAACGGTGTTCTAACCTGTTTCAGCCACTAATATAATAGAACAGTGTTCTAACCTGTTTCAGCCACTAATAGAATAGAACAATGTTCTAACCTGTTTCAGCCACTAATATAATAGAACAATGTTCTAACCTGTTTCAGCCACTAATATAATAGAACAATGCTCTAACCTGTTTCAGCCACTAATAGAATAGAACAATGTTCTAACCTGTTTCAGCCACTAATATAATAGAACAATGCTCTAACCTGTTTCAGCCACTAATATAATAGAACAATGCTCTAACCTGTTTCAGCTACTAATATAATAGAACAATGCTCTAACCTGTTTCAGCCACTAATATAATAGAACAATGCTCTAACCTGTTTCAGCCACTAATATAATAGAACAATGCTCTAACCTGTTTCAGCCACTAATAGAATAGAACAATGTTCTAACCTGTTTCAGCCATACGTTGGTGGTCATCATCTGGTTCTTCTCATCCTGAGGGTGAAGGATACAGATTTGATTGATTCAGTGATAGATTATGTGTAGAAAACATGGACGTGCAAGTTGTCTTACCACGTCTATGAGTTGTGCGATGGACAGACCAAACTTGACGATGACAACGTCGCTGATGTTTCGTACGGGGCGGGACCACTTGTTATAGCCAACGAACAGCCTGTTGAACAACCTGTCCTCTGCATGGGCATGAGTCCAGTCATCACTTAACACTGAGGAAGAACCCCCACCCACACACACACAAACACACAAACACAAACACACACACACACACTAGCTATAATCAGTCACAAATTAATGGGAAAGATATGAACCAGTCTAAAATGACAATGGAATCTTAAAGGGCCAATCAGCAGTTGAAATAGAAACAAAGGGTTTCCCAGCCACTATTTTGGTAAAAAGCTGAGGGACGAGGGGCTGGAGAAATGTAACCACTCGCAAATTCAGGTGGGGGGATAGCGAGAGAAAGTTTGGGGATAGAGAGAGACGGAGAGAGAGAGAGGTGGGGGGATAGAGAGAGAGAGGTGGGGGGATAGAGAGAGAGGTGGGGGGATAGAGAGAGAGGTGGGGGGATAGAGAGAGAGGTGGGGGGATAGAGGGAGAGGTGGGGGGATAGAGAGAGAGAAGGTGGGGGGATAGAGAGAGTGAAGGTGGGGGATAGAGAGAGAGAGGTGGGGGATAGAGAGAGAGGAGATGGGGGAATAGAGAGAGAGGAGATGGGGGAATAGAGAGAGAGAAGGTGGGGAATAGAGAGAGAGAGGTGGGGGGATAGAGAGAGAGAGGTGGGGGGATAGAGAGAGAGAGGTGGGGGGATAGAGAGAGAGAGGTGGGGAATAGAGAGAGAGAGGTGGGGGGATAGAGAGAGAGAGGTGGGGGGATAGAGAGAGAGAGGTGGGGGGATAGAGAGAGAGAAGGTGGGGGATAGAGAGAGAAGGTGGGGAATAGAGAGAGAGAAGGTGGGGAATAGAGAGAGAGAGGTGGGGGAATAGAGAGAGAGGAGATGGGGGAATAGAGAGAGAGAAGGTGGGGAATAGAGAGAGAGAGGTGGGGGGATAGAGAGAGAGGTGGGGGGATAGAGAGAGAGAGGTGGGGGGATAGAGAGAGAGAAGGTGGGGGGATAGAGAGAGAGAAGGTGGGGGGATAGAGAGAGAGGAGATGGGGGGATAGAGAGAGAGAGGTGGGGGGATAGAGAGAGAGGAGATGGGGGAATAGAGAGAGAGGAGATGGGGGAATAGAGAGAGAGGAGATGGGGGAATAGAGAGAGAGGAGATGGGGGAATAGAGAGAGAGGAGATGGGGGAATAGAGAGAGAGGAGATGGGGGAATAGAGAGAGAGAAGGTGGGGAATAGAGAGAGAGAGGTGGGGGGATAGAGAGAGAGAGGTGGGGGGATAGAGAGAGAGGATATGGGGGAATAGAGAGAGAGAAGGTGGGGAATAGAGAGAGAGAGAGGTGGGGGGATAGAGAGAGAGAGGTGGGGGGATAGAGAGAGAGAGGTGGGGGGATAGAGAGAGAGAAGGTGGGGGGATAGAGAGAGAGAAGGTGGGGGGATAGAGAGAGAGAGGTGGGGGGATAGAGAGAGAGAGCTGGGGGACATAGAGAGAGAGAGCTGGGGGAGATGGAGAGAGACGGAGAGAGAGAGAGTGAGGAGCTGGGGGATAGAGAGGTAGATTTGAGTGTAAAGTGTTCTGCTGGGCCACTCCGCTATAGAAGGTCCTCAGGCTTTATTAGTTATGATTGCCTTGGACCATTAATTCAATATACATCACGTCAGTAGGCTAACTGGGAGAGAAATTGTCTCTCATAATCAGTAACAGCTTTGAGTAACTAAATCTGCCACCTACAGAAAAAAAGGGCTTTAGGATCTATAGACAATACTCAAAACGGACTATCGTTGAAAATAAAATACTTTGATGAGCTTTGACTGTCAATGGATATTGGATAAGTCTGAAAAAGTCATAATTCAGTTTAACAACATGTAGGCTATGATGCTATACTGTTTGGTTACAGTTTGGTTGTGCGTAAAGCTTCTTTTTTTTGTTGGTGAATATAAAGCCTCATTTTCTCACTCTTATTTTCCCAGGTAGGTAAGCCTATATATAGGTTGGCAACGCCAGTGGGCACAGACACCAAACAAGCGAGGCGCCTGAGGCTCCAGAGACACTGTATAACTTACCCGGGTTGATGAGGATTAAACCGTAAACCACTGCGGTGCGCGTGAATAAGAGGTATCCGCTGTTTCCTTCCATAATTCCTTTTTTTTCTTTTGCATATAAACGTTCCAAATGAACGGAAAAGTCGCGTCAAAAAGTGCTTATTCCCTTGTCCCTTTCGTGATCTCTAGTCCAGCCAACCACTCTCTAAATCCTGAGATACTGAGAGAGATGGAACTAACCACACTCTGTCTGCGGTACTGTGTTCTCAACAAGATCTCACGGTTTGACTTCAGTATTCAACGTTTGTCCAGGGGGTTCAACGAAAAAATGTCGACATTTATCCATTCATTCCAAATGGTTTAAGCGACAGCCCCTAAAAAGCAACTAATCCTTTTGAAAACACCCTATGTGGCATCAATATGAGTCAGAAACATTTATTCTATTGTCAAAATTGACTACAAAGTCTCATCTAAAACAGAGTTTGTAAGCTCAGTGCGTCACAATGAGTAAATGAGTCACAGTGAGTAAATGAAGGCAAGGTTTGATTTACAATTGTTTCAACAAATCATGCCCCGTTTTGCCAAGCTCCACGTACTAATGGTCCCTCCGCCCACGTCGCTTCCCTTCATTGAATAGGGCTCCGTTGTTTGATGGCCCTCAATGCGTACAATGTTTCACAGGCCCTATACGGATCGACCATGCCTCCACAGCCAAAGGGCTATGGTTTGTGTGACCCTAGCATGCAGGTGCATGGAGGTCATCGGTCCCCAAGTCTGCACCAGTAATGCTAACTTTGTGTGCAACAACCGGTGGTGGTGAGTATAACCAGAGAATATAATGACCTCTCTGGCATAATTTAGCTAACAATTTTAGATAACATTATTGCTGGTTATATAGGTAGCTATCTTTTCAAAAAGCGAGGCAGGTTAGCTAACAAGGCAGGCTAACGTTTTTTAACAAGGCAGGCTAGCTAACGTTTTAGCTAAAGTTAGCGTATCTAGCTAACTAACGAGCTAGTTAGCTACCTCATTACAACTTAGTTACGATGTAGGTCATGCAAGTATTATTGTCATTATTTATTGTGTATTGTCTAGATACTGCTGGTTATGTAACGTTATCATTTGATAATGCTAGCAGGCCGGCTAGCTAGCTAAAGGCTAGCTAACATTAACTTACAAGATGCATTTGCAAATTAGTTCGTAGCTCATACAAGAGTATTCTGTATTGTCTAGGGCAGAACTAAATAATGGATGTAACTATGGTGGTAGCTACCTCATGTCTGAGTCTGACTAATACAGTGAACTAGGAGCGAGAAACCATAACATCGTCACTGGCCTGAATCTAATCCAATCTGGAGCTACAGTTTGTCTACATCTGTAAAGCGGAGAATTAGCGTTTACAGTAAATCAAATCAAATTGTATTAGTCACATGCGCCGAATACAACAGGTGTGTAGACCTTACAGTGAGATGCTTACTTACGAGCCCCTAACCAGCAATGCAGTTAAAAAAATATTGATAAGAATAAGAAATTAAAGTAACAAGTAATTAAAGAGCAGCAGTAAAGTAATAATAGTGAGACTGTATACAGGGGATACCGGTACAGAGTCAATGTGTGGGGAACCGGTTAGTTGAGGTAGTATGTACATGTAGGTAGAGTTATTAAAGTGACTATGCATAGATGGTAACAACAGAGAGTAGCAGTGGTGTAAAAGAGGGGGGGGGGGTGCAATGCAAATAGTCTGGGTAGCCATTTGATTAGAAGTTCAGGAGTCTTATGGCTTGGGGGTAGAAGCTGTTTAGAAGCCTCTTGGACCTAGACTTGGCGCTCCGGTACCGCTTGCCGTGCGGTAGCAGAGAGAAGAGTCTAAGACTATGGTGGCTGGAGTCTTTGGCAATTTTTAGGGCTTCCTCTGGTATCGGTATCGGCCTGGTATCGAGATCCTGGATGGCAGGAAGCTTGGCCCCAGTGATGTACTGGACCGTTCGCACTACCCTCTGTAGTGCCTTGCGGTCGAAGGCCGAGCAGTTGCCATACCAGGCAGTGATGCAACCAGTTAGGATGCTCTCGATGGTGCAGCTGTAGAACCTTTTGAATATCTGAGGAACCATGCCAAATCTTCTCAATCTCCTGAGGAGGAATAGGTTTTGTCGTGCCCTCTTCACAACTGTCTTGGTGTGCTTGGACCATGTTAGTTTGTAGGTGATGTGGACACCAAGGAACTTGAAGCTCTCAACCTGCTCCACTGCAAATTGGAGTGGGTCTAGGGTTTCTGGGATAATGATATTGATGTGAGCCATGACCAGCCTTTCGAAGCACTTCATGGCTACAGACGTGAATGCTACGGGTCTGTAGTCATTTAGGCAGGTTACCTTAGTGTTCTTGGGCACAGGCACTATGGTGGTCTGCTTAAAACATATTGGTGTTACAGACTCGGACAGGGAGAGGTTGAAAATATCAGTGAAGACACTTGCCAGTTTGTCAGCGCATGCTCGCAGAACACATCCTGGTAATCTGTCTGGCCTTGTGAATGTTGACCTGTTTAAAGGTCTTACTCACATTGGCTGCGAAGAGCGTGATCACACAGTCTTTCGGAACAGCTGGTGCTCTCATGCTTGTTTCAATGTTATTTGCCTCGAAGCGAGCATATAAGTAGTTTAGCTCGTCTGGTAGGCTTGTGTCACTTGGCAGCTCTCGTCTGTGCTTCCCTTTCTTAGTCTGTAATGGTTTGCAAGCCCTGCCACATCCAACGAGCGTCAGAGCCGGTGTAGTACGATTCGATCTTAGTCCTGTATTGATGCTTTGCCTGTTTGATGGTTTGTCGGAGGGCATAGCGGGATTTCTTATAAGCTTCCAGGTTAGAGTCCCGCTCCTTGAAATTGGTAGCACTAGCCTTTAGCTCAGTGCAGATGTTGCCTGTAATCCATGGCTTCTGGTTGGGGTATGTACGTACGGTCACTGTGTGGACGACGTCATCGATGCACCTATTGATGAAGTCAATGACTGATGTGGTGTACGCCATTGTAGGAATCCCAGAACATATTCGGTCTGTGCTAGCAAAACAGTCCTGTAGCTTAGCATCTGCTTCATCTGACCACTTTTTTATTGATCTAGTCACTGGTGCTTCCTGCTTTATTTTTTGCTTGTAAGCAGGAATCAGAAGTATAGAGTTATGGTCAGATTTGTAGTGCGAGGGAGAGCTTTGTATTTGTCTCTGTGTGTGGAGTAAAGGTGGTCCAGAGTTTGACAAATGGAGTTTGTCCCCCCCCTGGTTGCACATTTAACATGCTGATAGGAATTTGGTAAAACAGATTTAAGTTTCCCTGCATTAAAGTCCCCGGCTACAAGGAGCGCCTCCTCTGGTTGAGAGTTTTCTTGTTTGTTTATGGCGGAATACAGCTTATTCAATGCTGTCTTAGTGCCAGCCTCAGTCTGTGGTGGTATGTAAACAGCTACGAAAAATACAGATGAAAACTCTCTAGGTAGATAGTGTGGTCTACAGCTTATCATGAGATACTCTACCTCAGGAGAGCAAAACCTCTATCGTGCACCAGCTGTTATTTACAAAAATACATAGTCCGCCACCCCTTGTCTTACCAGACGCCGCTGTTCTATCTTGCCGATACAGAGTATAACCAGCCAGCTGTATGTTGATAGTGTCGTCGTTCAGCCACGACTCTGTGAAGCATAAGACATTACAGTTTTGAATGTTTAATCTTCTGCGTAGGTAATCTATTTTGTTTTCCAAATATTGCACGTTTACTAGCAAAATGGAAGGAAGTAGAGGTTTATTCAATCGCCTATGAATTATTTTCGGTCATAAGAGACGGTAGCGGCAACATTATGTACAAAATAAGTTTAAAAAAATAAGTTACAAACAACGCAAACAAACGAACAAAAAACACAATCGTTTGGGGACAATTAAAACGTCAACCTTCTTCTCCGGTGCCATTCCACTAGTTGTGGAAGCTAGGACCATCCTCCTCATTGACATGTCATAACAATAAAAATAGTGAAGCACCAAAAAAGTTATCAGTTTTAGATAAACCTCTACTAAATATATTCATATGTCACCAAATAATTGATTAAAACACACTGTTTTGCAATGAAGGTCTACAGTAGCCTCAACAGCACTATGTAGTGTAGCACCATGGTGTAGCCGGAGGACAGCTAGCTTCCAGCCTCCTCTGGGTACATTGACTTCAATACAAAACCTAGGAGGCTCGTAGGCCTCACCCCCTACCATAGATCTAAATAGTAATTATGACCACTTCCGGAGGACGACCTTCACCCAATCAAAGTTTTTGCAGTATGAGGGGGGGTTCTATGTGCTGAGAAGCTTGGTGAGTTGGTGACATTATTGGAAAGGGATTTTTGGATATTATTCAAATCAAATTACAGGAGACGGAGGAGGTAGATTTTAAATTATTTTCTTAGTTTTAGAACTTTATTTTTGTGTCCAGTTAGCAAGGCAAATTGAAATAAATTGCACTAACTTCACTAGCAGTAACCAGTTACCAGCTCCAGTGTGCCGTTTTCTCTACCAAAGCTAGCGCAAATTTCTTGACTTTTTGTTGAAATCTCTGGGGTACGTTGAAAAGGTGCGAATTAAAACCGAGGGTCGTCCTTTGCCTGAGATCAGTTTCATGAAGGATGAAAAGGTGAGGGTGTTCAATACCACATGGTATCAAAAGTACAGCTGGTTAACAGGGAGTCTTTTCATCAACCCACCTGTACTGTTGGCCTTGCCTGCTTTTTGGAAAGCCTTGGGCGAAAGAGGGGTACAGCGACCCGAAGAACGTCGATCGTTCAGCTAAATGGCAAAACAAAAGCAGGGAGCATATAAATGCGGATTCAAGCTTATGCGAAAAAAGCCGCATGGATCATGACGAAGGTCTGCGTGTTCAAACTACGCAACACAACGAGAAAGTTAGAAGAAACGGGGACGTTCTCAAACGGCTTATCACTGCGTTTTTTTTGGTTCATGCAAGAATTTGATTTTAGAGGACACGACGGGGGGCGAAAGTTTCCCTAACAAGTGCAACTACGACAAGCTTGCAGCGGTAACTGCACGTTTACGACGTTTACGATGCTTTACTTGCTGAACGTATGGAACTTTCTACTGTCTTTTTCAGGGATGTCAAAATCAATCCAATAGCTTCCATCACATCATCCATTAAAAGTTAGATTAAAGAAGAGAGGTTGACGTAGCGCATTTTTTTCACCCGCGCTCAAGTATGCGTTCACCATTCCTTCTGTGAGGATGGGCACTCCGTACAGACACAAGCAGAAACTCGTTACATACACGTTGCAGCAGCCTAGGCTACATCTAAACATTAGAGATCTCACCTGCTGTATGGGATGAAAACAAGACCATTTTTCAGTCTGATCAACTGTGGACTACTGACTGTACGTTTGTTTATTCCATGTGTAACTCTGTGTTGTTGTTTGTGTCGCATTGCTTTATCTTGGCCAGGATGCAGTTGTAAATGAGAACTTGTTCTCAACTGGCCTACCTGGTTAAATAAAGGTGAAATTAAAAAAATAAGAGCAGCTGCATACAGCCTATGTGCGCTAATAGCAGATACCTGTGTTTTTTAACTTCATGAATAAATGTGTTGTTCAAACCTATGATGGAGCAGCTGTAGTGGAATGTATCTGCTATTTGTATCTCCAGCTAAGTACCCTCCTGTTCCCTGATTAAGAGGTGATGACCACTTCACTCCACTACCATTGTCTACTCTCTCCTGATATGAACTGAAGCCATTTCTCATGTGCCCGCTCATCCACTGACACATTAAATGTTTCCTCTTGTTTTGATTGGGGGTTAAACTTGGAACATTGTTATACTCAGAAGTATAGGAGCATTAGTTACTAAAGAGACATGAGGGGTGGAGCCATAATGAAGCTTGGGAGGGGCTGAGCGCAGGGGAAACCAATCACATGTGACAGTACAGATAAGGGGAGAAACCAGTTGAAGGCTCATATCACTTAGTTCCCTGCTTAGCAAGAATGATGCAATATTTAGCGATAAGGAGGAGACTCCACCCAAAGTGGGTTATGAATACTACCACGGGGGGAAGCCATGTCTGTGTCTGAATTACAGCTGTATCGACCCTTTGGGAAGAATTAAACTTGGGTAAGATTTTCTAGTGTCCGTGAGTTATTTACAAAAAATGTAAAATTAGAACCTAACACTCCAAGAACTGTGAGTACCCCTATAACTTACTGTATGTAGAGTCAATCACTTACACAATCACATTATTACACATCAAATATTTGACTCCTTGCTCAGACTAACTCATTCTTAGCTCTTTTGTCTTACCGTGTAGTGTGTTGTGTTATTTTTTTTGGGGTGCTTCACAGTCAAATCTTGTCCTGCACTCAAGTCAAGCCTCTGAACACCTCAACTCATACCCTCATTCAATCACTGCTGTGATCCCTTCCCAATACTGTGTAAGTAGCCCTCTCATTCCCCATAATATTGTACTGTAAATGTCTTTTATTAAATGCTTTAGGTTAAAATAATTACTCTTTAACGATTTTTGAAACACACTTTGTCGTCTCCGTACGTTCCGCTCCTAGAGCGTGGGTCTCCCGTCCTCCTCAAATGTGTAAGTCACCAGCCTCCACTGATTTGAACGTAAACACTTGTTTTTATCAAAAATGCGTTCTTGGGCAGAAATGCCTTCTGGAACATGTGAACTTTTAATTTACCTTAATAACAAACGTGTATGCCATCTGTAAATAAGAATACGATTGTTAAATTACGAGCCTAGTTGGTTTAGCCACTGAAAAAGACAGCCCTGATTGGCTGCGATAATGGATGGGCTGGACATGCCGAGAGATTAGTTTGGATTGGTCTACCATGTAGCACGCTTCTGTCTATATAACATGAGCTGCTCAGTATTGTAGATAATCCTTTCTACTGCATCTTGTTGAAAGATATCATGAAGAACTGCAGTTGTATTGTTACTGCTCACAACAGAATTTAACAGGCGCTATCGACAAAGATCAATGGGAAAACGTTGTGATGGACTACTTTCTGGAGGACGATCATGCCATGCTGTCTCTGACTCTGAAAATGAGTCAGACGATGAGGAAATCCCTGATTTTAAGGGGGGGGGGTTATTGAACCAGGCATTGTAGTCTTCTGATGACAGTGATGGGGAAGAAATGGCTATCAACAGTGTTGTTGTCAAGGAAGTTGACAGAGTTTTGAAATTAGTGGAATGCCCGTTTTAAGCAGCGTATGATTGCAAATGCGGTGGGAGTCGAAAAGAGAACACAGACAGCTGTTGTATAAAACCCCTCTCTGGATTACATCTTCAAACTAAGGGCAACCGTGGCATCTGTGACAGAGAGGGAAAAGCGTTCCTCTTTGTATACGGGTAAGAGTCTAGCTACATTTTCAGATATTATATGTTTCTAATTTTGTCAGAAAGTTGTTTTCATGGCAAGTTAAAGCATACTGTTAGCTAGCTAGCTAATGTTAGCTGGCTCGCTAGCTAACGTTACGTGTATGAGCTGTGTAGTAATATGATTTGTATCTCAGAAAGCCATTTGCATTGCTTGTTATAGCCTAATGTTAGCTAGCTAACATTGAACCTCATTGGTTAGCTAAGGGCAACCATGGCGTCCATGACAGAGAGGGATAAGTGCTCATCCATATATACGTATATATATATATTATATATAAGCATTTTCAGATATTATGGTGCTTTCAAGACCACTGGGAACTCTGAAAAATACGAGGTCAAATCATGACATCAGTGATCTTCAGGTCGGAGCTCTAGAGAAGAGGCCCGAGTTCCCAATTTGGAATTCCGAGTTAGATGACTGTTCAAATAGTTTTTTTCCCAGTTGGGGCTCTTTTTTTCCTGAGTACCCAATTGTCTTGAACACACTGAAGTTGGTAGTCAGAGATTTCCTGAGTACCCAGTTGTCTTGAACACACTGAAGTTGGTAGTCAGAGATTTCCCAGTTCCCAGTTGTCTTGAACACACTGAAGTTGGTAGTCAGAGATTTCCTGAGTACCCAGTTGTCTTGAACACACTGAAGTTGGTAGTCAGAGATTTCCGAGTTCCCAGTTGTCTTGAACACACTGAAGTTGGTAGTCAGAGATTTCCCAGTTCCCAGTTGTCTTGAACACACTGAAGTTGGTAGTCAGAGATTTCCCAGTTCTCAGTTGTTTTGAACATAATTTCTAATGTTGTCAGGAAGTCATTTTCATTGTAAATTAAAGCGCACTGTTAGCTAGACAGCTAACTTTAGCTGTTTAGTAATATGATTTGTATCTCAGAAATCCATTTGCATTGCTAATTTAGCCTAATGTTAGCTAGCTAGCTAACATTGAATCTAGTTGGTTAGCTTTAGAAACCTGCAGATTCATAAATGGTAGTATGAGGTAGGATTATGGGTCTAAACAAAAGACTCCACTATGCAAGTAACCATTTCACTGTACCGTTTACACCTTCTCTATCCTGTGCATGTGTCAAATAAACTTAGATTTTACCAGAGACGGTAATGTGAATAACAACATGACCTGCACCAAAGTCAGATTAGGATGTAGGCCAAGGACTAGATAGTTTATTTTTACTACTACTTTTTGCAACAACTTTCACCACTTTTAGTCTTGAAATCTTTGGATGTTCACTACACTGTGAATCCTTAAAGAGATGGGTGGGGCTAAGGCTTAAGAAGGTGTGAACGATGCTGATTGGGTGTAGACAAAGAAGAGCTCTCCAGTAGGTACCAAAACATTCAAAGACTATTTTCTCAAAAGTGGGGTTACAAGTTTATCAACTTTCAAAGCAGAATTACTTACCCATTTGTTCCTCAACTGTAGTGTAATGATATACAATTTTCTAGCTCTGAGTCTCTATTTTTATCCAATGTAAAGAAACACAATTCCAATTTTCTTCTACTTAGGACGGAATCAAGGTGCGGGTCACAGTTACCACAGCCACAAAGTCAAAATTGGCTATATCGGTTAGGCATAAGGTTAGTAGTGTGGTTAAGATTAGGGTTATAGTTAGGGTTAGGTTTAAAGTCAAATCAAATTTTAAGAAGAGAAATTGTAGGAATAGTTTATGACTTTGTGGCTGTGGTAACAAGTGACGACCTAGATTGAGTTTGACCCCAGTTACTGCCCTGACGACACAGACGGCTTCATCGGCAACGGTAATGTGTGTTATGTGAAAAGTTGTATTAAAAAATACCCGGTTTGATAAACTAGTAGGTTAATTACCCAGCCAAGCAAATACAAGTAGTAGAGTCATTTTGGTTGTGCATTATCAAAAAACATTTTCCTTTCTTTAGAACAAAATGCAATTTCCCACTTGACTGTCTATTATATCACCCTGTCACAGACCTTCCCAGTTAACAGCACCTCAAAAGATGAGGGAATACATTGTTTAGGAGGATTGCCTGCTGCAGTTGTTCGAGAGATGTCCAGTTTGCAGCCGAAAACATTCAACATAGACAAGACCAGCAAGAGGACCATCAGCATCACGCAGGCATGCCCTTGCTGTCAGCATTCCTATAAATGGAACAGGGAGGACACTTGAATCAAGTTGGTGACATTTGACCTGGTCAAAGGTCAAAACAGTTTTGTCCCAATTCACCTTCATAACCTATAGCCTGGTGGAACCAGTCTGATCGCTGCATTTGCCATTCTATTTCACTTCATGATATCTGAACCGTGAATGAGCTGATCTACGCTACCATGATTGGGTGCTGACAAAGACCTCACCTCCTGTCTCACCTCCAGTCTCACCTCCAGTCTCACCTCCAGTCTCACCTCCAGTCTCACCTCCTGTCTCACCTCCAGTCTCACCTCCTGTCCCACCTCCTGCTTGCTCGACCAGCAGTCGGCGATGGGGAGACCAGAATTAGGTAGGTTTAGTCTGACCCGTTTTAAACTTCAACATAGCATATGCTTGTTTATCAGATATTACCTATCCTAACTGTCACTGGTAATAGAACAGTGACTGTGTGTGTGTGTGTGTGTGTGTGTGTGTGTGTGTGTGTGTGTGTGTGTGTGTTCACAGAAACATGTATGGAGCCAGAACATGGAGACTTGCTGTGATGCAGTTCAGACTGGCTTGATACTGATGTCTCTGAATGGAGAAAGACCTGGCACCCGGCATAAACATTTTACTAGACAATTTGTATTGTATTTTTTTTCTTATTGAATTGAATGGTATCAGTCAATATGGGGAGGGAGAAACCCTGTGTATTCTGCACCGGGATCAGGGAACTCCTGTTGTATGCGGGACACCACACAGGAAGTTATGACCATCTGACATGTTACCATGGTAGCCCCATTACCACCAGACAGGAAGGTGTGACCATCTGACATGTTACCATGGTAGCCCCATTACCACCAGACAGGAAGGTATGACCACTCTGACATGTTACCATGGTAACCCCATTACCACCACACAGGAAGTTATGACCACTCTGACATGTTACCATGGTAGCCCCATTACCACCAGACAGGAAGGTATGACCACTCTGACATGTTACCATGGTAGCCCCATTACCACCAGACAGGAAGGTATGACCACTCTGACATGTTACCATGGTAGCCCCATTACCACCAGACAGGAAGGTATGACCACTCTGACATGTTACCATGGTAACCCCATTACCACCAGACATAATACAGATAGGCACAGTGTCTGTATCTGCTGGGAATGACATGAAAGGTGTACATTGTTATATTAACAGAACACTGATTCTGTGGTATTATGTAAATAGTTGTTTATTCTACAAAGATCTGCTACTACATTTGAAAGTTATCAAAACACTTAGTTTAGAATATCTACATAAATGCAGCAATTGCGTTCTTCTTATATTACTCAGTAGACTACTGACCTATTCAAAGCCTCATCTGGCATCTCACCGTACATCTGCCTGTAGTTACTGAACTCAACCTGCAGGAGGAGGTTTGTTGTGATCGAGTGGGGAGGAAACAGCTGTGGCCAAGGTTCTGACAGACGGGCGTGTCTTAGTGGTGGCAAGGACACACCCGAAAGAAACACCCACAGCAAAGCACACTTCCAAGTCAACTCACGTTTGGCTTCTATCATGGCCGCCAGCATTTCTCGAGGAGCAAGCCAGAAAACAAGGTTAAACCACAATACGATATATATATATTGATAATATACCAAATACGTGGAATGGTATCAAATACATGAGTTTGATGCCGTTCCATTCGCTCCGTTCCAGACATTATTATGAGCCGTCCTCCTGTGTTACATTTGTATACAATCACATACACTGAGTGCACAGAACATTAGGAACACCTTCCTAATATTTGAGTTGCACCCCTCTTTTACCCTCAGAACAGCCTCAATTCATCGGGGTTTGGACTCTACAAGGTGTAGAGAAAAGAAAGAAAGAGTTCCACAGGGATGCTGGCCCATGTTGACTCTAATGCTTCACACAGTTGTGTCAAGTTGGATGTCTTTTGGGTGATCGACCAATCTTTATACACACAGGAAACTTTTTTTCTTTTCTTTTTTTACCTTTATTTAACTATGCAAGTCAGTTAAGAACAAATTCTTATTTACAATGACGGCCTACCAAAAGGCCTCCTGTGGGGACGGGGACTGGGATTAAAAATACTAATATAGGACAAAACACACATCACAACAAGAGAGACAACACAACACTGCATAAAGAGAGACCTAAAACAATAACACAGCATGGTAGCAACACATGACAACACAGCATGGCAGCAACACATGACAACACAGCATGGTAGCAACACATGACAACACAGCATGGTAGCAACACAACATGACAACACAGCATGGTAGCAACAACATGGCAGCAACATGGAAGCAACACATGACAACACAGCATGGCAGAAGAACACAACATGGTACAAACATTGTTGGGCACAGACAACAGCACAAAGGGTAAGAAGGTAGAGACAACAATACATCACGTGAAGCAGCCACAACTTCACTACACTCGCATTAACATCTGCTAACCATGTGTATGTGACAAATAACATTTGATTTGATTTGAACTGTCAGTGAGAGTGTCCATGATTGAGTCTTTGAATTAAGAGATTGTGATAAAACTGTGCAGTTTGAGTGTTTGTTGGAGATCGTTCCAGTCGTTAGCCTCAGGAAACTGAAAAGAGGAGCGACCCAGCGATGTGTGTGCTTTGGGGACCTTTAACAGAATGTGACTGGCAGAACAGGTGTTGTATGTGGAGGATGAGGGCTGCAGTAGATATTTCACAAAGGGAGGAGTGAGGCCTAAGAGGGTTTTATAAATAAGCATCAACCAGTGGGTCTTGCAACAGGTATACAGAGATGACCAGTTTACAGAGGAGTATAGAGTGCAGTTATGTGTCCTATAAGGAGAAATGGTGACAAATCTGATGGCCGAATGGTAAATAACATCTAGCCGCTCAAGAGCACCCTTACCTGCCGATCTATAAATTATGTCTCCGTAATCTGGCATGATCATCTGAATCAGGTTTAGTTTGGCAGCTCTTTTATTTAGTAGGTGTCACACCCACTTGGGAGAAGCTTTTATTTCTGGAGGCAGATTTCTTGTAGAAAATGCCAGTCTCTGAACAGCAGGAGGGGGCTTCAAGGCCTCTGGGTTTGGGTGGGGTAGTCTGCCATTTGTTGGGCTCAAAGGCCTCGACACCTCTCGCTTCACACGTCAGTGTTAATTGAGGTTGTATCTCTTTGTCCTCACAAGCTTGGTAGCCTTCGGTCTCAGTTCCTGGTTGGATGGTGTTTTCAGGTTTCCGTTTGTTTCCCAGAGTATTTGCTGTATAGTTTGGGAATAATAATCATTGGGTGTAGGAAGCATTCCAGGTAATTCCATCCAAAAATCAGGTTGTAGGTTTGGAGTTTTGATTTGGAGTGAAGGTTATGTTGTTTAGTGTAGCATCCTGTATATGTCCTGGTGACATAGTGAAGGTTATGCTGTTTAGTGTAGCATCCTGTATATGTCCCTGACCTAAAAATCTAAGGTTATTTAACTCTAAATCTATCTATTTTTTTTAAACATGCTGAATAATGTGGGAGCTCATCTGCTCATGACCTCTCTCTCTCATGTTGAGCGTGAAAAACCCAGAAGAGTTGCAGTTCTTGACCCTCTTAAACCGGTGCACCTGGCACCTACTACCGGACCCCGTTCAAAGGCACTTAAATATTTTGTCTTGCCCGTTCACCCTCTGAATGGCACACATACGCAATCCATATCTCAATTGTCTCAAGGCTTAAAAATCATTCTTTAACCTGTCTCCTGCCCTTCATCTACACTGATTGAAGTGGATTTAATAGGTGACATCAATAAGGGATCATAGGATTCACCTGGTCTGTCTATGTCATGGAAAGGGTGGGTGTTCCTAATGTTTTGTACACTCAATGTATATACGGGGCCTTTGGAAAGTATTCAGACCTGTGACTTTTTCCACATTTTGCTACGATACAGCCTTATTCTTAAATGGATTCAACAAAATACAAATCTCAACAATCTACACACAATACCCCTTAATAACAAGCAAAAACAGGTTTTTATACATTTTTGAAAATCCATTTTACCTACCAAGAGAATTCTCATCAGTTACAGTCACAGCTGTGTACATTCCCCCTCAAGCAGACACCAAGACGGCCCTTAAGGAACTTCACTGGACTCTATATAAACTGGAAACCATATATCCTGAGGCTGCATTTAATGTAACTGGGGATTTTAACAAAGCAAATTTGAGAACAAGGCTACCTAAATTCCATCAGCATATGGATTGCACCACGCGCTGGGGTAATACACTCGATCACTGCCACTATAACTTCCACAATGCATACAAAGCCCTCCCCCGTCCTCCCTTCGGCAAATCCAACCACGACGCCATCTTGCTCTTACCGTCTTATAGGCAGAAACTGAAACAGGATGTACCAGTGATGAGAACCATTCAACGCTGGTCTGACCAATCGGAAGCCACGCTTCAAGATTGTTTTGATCACACTGACTGGAATACATTCCGGTCAGCCTCAGAGAACAACCTCGACCAATACGCTGACTCTGTGAGTGAGTTTATAAAGAAGTGCGTTGGAGATGTTGTACCCACTGTGACTATTAAAACCTACCTACCAGAAACTGTGGATGGATGGCAATATTTGCGCAAAACTGAAAGCGCAAACCTCCGCATTTAACCATGGAAGGAGGTCTGGAAATATGGCTGAATATAAACAGTGTAGTTATTCCCTCCGCAAGGCAAACAAACAAGCGAAATGCCGGTACAGGGACAAGGTGAAGTCGCAATTCAACGGCTCAGACACGAGACGTATGTGGCAGGGTCTACAGGAAATCACAGACTACAAAAATAAAACCAGCCACGTCACGGACACCGACGTCAAGCTTCCAGACAAACTAAACGCCTTCTTTGCCCCCTTTGAGGATAATACAGTGCCAACGTCGCGGCCCGCTAACAAGCACTGGACCCCCCTCTCCTTTTCGGTGGCTGACGTGAGTAAAACATTTAAACGTGTTAACCCTCGCAAGGCTGCTGGCTCAGACGGCCTAGCCACGTCCTCAGAGCATGCGCAGACCAGCTGGCTGGTGTGTTTACGGACATATTCAATCAATCCCTGTCCCAGTCTGCTGTCCCCACATGCTTCAAGATGGCTACCATTGTTCCTGTACCCAAGAAGGCAAAGACAACTGAACTAAATGACTACCGCCCCGCAGCACTCACTTCCGTCATCATGAAGTGCTTTGAGAGACTAGTAAAGGATCATATCACCTCCACCGGCCACAATAGACCCATTTCAGTTAGCATTCCGCCCCAACGACGTAATCGCCATCACACTGCACACTGCCCTATCCCATCTGGACAAAAGGAATACCTAGGTAAGAATGCTGTTCATTGACTACAGCTCAGCATTCAACAGCATAGTACCCTCCAAGCTCATCATCAAGCTGGAGGCCCTGGGTCTCAACCCCACCCTGTGCAATTGGGTCCTGGACTTTCTGACGGGCCGCCCCCAGGTGGTGAGGGTAGGAAACAACATCTCCACTTCGCTGATCCTCAACACTGGGCCCCACAAGAGTGCGTGCTCAGCCCCCTCCTGTACTCCCTGTTCACTCATGACTGCCATGCACGCCTCCAACTCAATCATCAAGTTTGCGGACGACACAACAGTAGTGGGCTTGATTACCAACAACGACGAGACAGCCTACAGGGAGGAGGTGAGGGCCCTCGGAGTGTGGTGTCAGGAAAACAACCTCTCACTCAACGTCAACAAAACAAAGGAGATGATAGTGGACTTCAGGAAAGCAGAGGGAGCACCCCCCTATCCACATCGAAGGGACAGCAGTGGTGAAGGTGGAAAGTTTTAACTTCCTCGGCGTACACATCACAGGTAAACTGAAATGGTCCACCCACACAGACAGTGTGGTGAAGAAGGCGCAACAGCACCTCTTCAACCTCAGGAGGCTGAAGAAATATGGCTTGTCACCCAAAAACCTGACAAACTTTTACAGATGCACAATTGAGAGCATCCTGTCGGGCTGTATCACCGTCTGGTACGGCAACTGCACCACCCACAACCGCAGGGCTCTCTAGAGGGTGGTGCAGTCTGTTCAACGCATCACCGGGGCAAACTACCTGCCCTCCATGACACCTACAGCACCCAATGTCACAGGAAGGCCAAAAAGATCATCAAGGACCACAACCACCCGAGCCACTGCCTGTTCACACCGCTACCATCCAGAAGGCGAGGTCAGTACAGGTGCATCAAAGCAGGGACCGAGAGACTGAAAAACAGCTTCTATCTCAAGGCCATCAGACTGTTAAACAGCCATCACTAACTCAGAGAGGCTGCTGCCTACATTCAGACACAATCACTGGCCACTTTAATAAATGGATCACTAATCACTTTAAACAATGCCACTTTAAATAATGGCACTTTAATAATGTTTACATATCTTACATTACTCACATCACATGTATATATACTGTAATTTATACAGTGCCAACTCTGTATACAGATTTTTCTATTGTGTTATTGACTGTACGTTTGTTTATTCCATGTGTAACTCTGTGTTGTTGTTTTTGTCGCACTGCTTTGCTTTATCTTGACCAGGTCGCAGTTGTACATGAGAACTTGTTATCAACTGGCCTACCTTCTTTAATAAAGGTGAAATAAAATAAAAATAAATAAAAATGTTATACCATCTATTGCATCTTGCCTATGCCGCTCGGCCATCGCTCATCCATATATTTATATGTACATATTCTTATTCACCCCTTTACATTTGTGTGTATTAGGTAGTTGTTGGGGAATTGTTAGATTACTTGTTAGATATCACTCCATTGTTGGAACTAGAAGCACAAGCATTTCGCTACACTCGCATTAACATCTGCTAACCATGTGTATCTGACCAATAAAATTGGATTTTATTAGATTTTATAGAGCAGGAGTACTCAACTACTATTTGAGAAGGTCCGGTCACACATGTTTCCTTGGTGACAAAGGTCCGGTCACACAGGTTTCCTTGGTGGCAAAGGTCCAGTCACATACGTTTCCTTGGTGACAAAGGTCAGGTCACACACGTTTCCTTGGTTACAAAGGTCCGGTCACACACGTTTCCTTAGTGACAAAGGTCCAGTCACATGTTTCCTTTTTGGCAAAGGTCCGGATGGTAATGTCATTTAACAGGATAGTAACAAATCCCAACCTCGCAACCCCAAACCAGTCGTGTAAAGTACTTAAGTAAAAATACTTTGAAGTACTACTTAAGTAGTTTTTTTGTGGTATCTGTACTTTACTTTACTATTTATATTTTTGACAACTTGTACTTTTCCTTCACTACATTCCTAAAGAAAATAATGTACTTTTTACTCCATACATTTTCCCTGGCACCCAAAAGTACTTGGTCCAAGAAAATGGTCCAATTCACACCTTTAACCAAGAGAACATCCCTGGTCATCCCTACTGCCTCTGATCTGGTGGACTCACTAAACAGAGAACATCCCTGGTCATCCCTACTGCCTCTGCTCTGGTGGACTCACTAAACACAAATGCTTTGTTTGTAAATGATGTCTGAGTGTTGGAATGTGCCCCTGTCTATCTTCCAATAATAATTTTTAAAAATTGGGCCATCTGGTTTGCTTAATATAAGGAATTTGTAATGATTTATACTTTTACTTTTGATTACTTATGTATATTTAAAACCAAATACATTTGGACTTTTACTCAAGTAGTATTTTACTGGGTGACTTTCACTTTTACTTGAGTCATTTAACTATTAAGGTATCTTTACTTTAACTCAAGTATGACAATTTATTACTTTTTCCACCACTGTCCACACCCCTCTTGAAAATGTTGCTGTTTTAACATTAATGTCCTGCAATTCTACGCATTCTTCCATGCATTATGTGTTTATATGATGTCATGGGTCGAAGCCGAGTAAAAATAAATAAATAACGGCAGAAAGTCATTCATGAATGTGTTTCAAAACATCTATAAGCGCTCATACAGCGAGCTGGTGATTTGAGTGTGAAATGTGCCTGTTTTGAATTAATACTTGTCAGTAGAAGCGTTTTAGGGAAGTTTTACTGGTTGCGTTCAAGGCAGTCTTACTACTACAGTCGCGCTGCGCTTATTATTAGACCGTTTCTCAAGTGTTCAGCGGCGCGATTACGATGAACGCATCCATTTGTTTAAGGGAGGGGTTGTGTGTATGAAAAGGCAGAATACTTTATTTCTACATGCATATTTGTAGTAGTTCAGAGTTTCACTTTGACTCTTTACTCCTAAGTGCCCGGTAAAGATTCCCCGGACAAAGAGATCGGTGAAATGGCGAGCAAGAAGGCAGTTTTGTTCAATCTGTGGGGTGTCGTGGTTTCTCCCAGACCCGCAGAAACTTTCCTCAAATTCGAAGAGACCCACAAACTCCCCAGGTAGGAATACATATTTTTCCAGGTGTGAGAGATAGTGCAGAGTGCTGGCAGACACTAAAACTTTACACGCATACTTGAAACATAACATCGCCTTTCTAGGGAGTTTTTCCGAGCCACCGTGCTTCTACATCTGCATTGCTTGCTGTTTGGGGTTTTAGGCTGGGTTTCTGTACAGCACTTTGAGATATCAGCTGATGTAAGAAGGGCTTTATAAATAAAATTTGATTGATTGATAACACAAGCATGGCGTAACCGAAATGATAGTTTTACCATAGTCTAGGCTACGTTCTGCTGACTGTCGGGGATAGCCCCGTTATTGCAGCCCCTTTTTACTTGTTCCGAATCAATCTGCTAACGGTTTTTACATGGCCTGAAGGTACGAAAATATACAGTTTTTACAAAAAGAAATCCCCCCAAAATTGCACTAAACTTCCACAGATAGCAGTGGTGAAGCGCAGTTTCGCGGTCCGAGCAAGCCTCCCCAACCAATAATAATAAATACAAAATTGCCATGGGGCAGATACATTTTTTTTGTAGATAAATTCATGCTATTTTACACAATTTGCCATAAGGGTGTTTTAGCTCTCGGGGATTCTTGAAAGATGGGACAATCTCAATTTTTGCCCCCACAAATATTTGTCTTAATTTAACCCAATTTGAAATATATATTTTGACAGACCAAATTATCAGCTATCACAGCAGGTAAAGGAATAACCTCCCCCGCAAAAAATGTTTTCATAAAATGCAACGAACTGGATTTATGTCAACTCTGTCAGACACCATCAAAGGCATTTGATTTTTACCATTATTGTACAACAAGTGTTTAATTAAAGGCCTTGATTGTTTAATTCAAACTTATATTTGCTTCGTTTTATAGTACTATTAAATGCTTCAGGGTTTATTTTGTTAGCATTTTGGCACATTTTACAAGATTTTGAACATAAAACAACGTTTTATAATGCAAATGTTATCCCTTTGGTGTAGAACAGCAAACGCAGTGCATTCGTAAAGTATTCAGACCCCTTGACTTTTTCCACATTACAGCCTTATTCTAAAATGTATTCAATTATTATTTTTCTTATCAATCTACACACAATAGCATCTAATGACAAAGCAAAAACATTTTTTGTTGTTGTTGACATTTTTTGCATAACTTATTTACATAAGTATTCAGACCTTTTGCTATGAGACTCAAAATTGAGTTCAAATCCTTATGGTATAGCTGACTCTGCTCTTTCCAGATTCATTTTGTATTTTAGACAAATCTGACAGAGTTGACCAAATCTCCAGACACATCTTTTAGGAATCACAGTTTTGAGATAAATATCGGTGAAAGTCACAGAGGCAAACGACATACCATCATTTTTCGGTTAATATCCTTTATTGACGGTTTGTTTTATATTTTAAACACTTTTTTTTGGAGAGTTTGAAATTGGGATCCTTTGGACAAAAACATTTCCATAGTATTTAGAAAATTGCAAAAACTAATATTTTCCCTTATAAAATTCCCCTAAATGTACATTTTAATCTCAAATAACGCAACAAAATAAAATCCCTGCTGGACAAGGATTGTCCCGACTTTTCAAGAATCCTTCAGCAAATTTCCTGCTATTCTACACATTTCGCCATGAGTCTAAGATGTTTTGTTGTTGCGGTTTTAAAGCTAATTTGCTGTAATAATATCTTTTATTTTTTTTAAATCACAGCATATGACGCGCTATGCCAGTGACAGACAGACACGATTGTGCAATATGTTTGTGCTGTGTAAATGTATGTTTATGTTTCGGGTTTAGTGGTTTTCTGGAGAAGCTGGTGAGAAACGAGAACAGCGCCATGCAACGTGCAGAGAGGGGCAAACTCACCCTCTCTCAGGTGAGTTACACACACACACACACACACACACACACACACACACACACACACACACACACACACACACACACACACACACACACACACACACACACACACACACACACACACACACACACACACACACACACACACACACACACACACACACACACACACACACACATACACACACAGGTAGCCTAAACAGACAAATAATGTCAAGTAATGTCAACTACTAACATGGTCAGAACTCAGTTACCAAGCTGTTAACTCCAAAAGTTCAAGATCTTGATCATTGTTTCCTCAGTGACTCCTAGAACTGGTACAAACACAAATAATATAGCCTATATTATAATCCATGGAAATGAACTATTGAAATGTGTCTTCTATTTGAATGTGTCTTCTGTGGAAATGTGTCTTCTATTGAAATATGTCTTCCATGTGATGACACGTCAGATTTTGTGTGTGTCTGTGTGTGTGTGTGTAGATGATCCCAGAACTTGATGCAGAGTGTGTGAGTGCAGCATCAGATCAGAAGGTCAGTCTTCCTGCTGGGTTCTCTGTGAAGAGCCTGTTGGAGGAACTCAGAGACTCAACCACCATCAACAAACGCATTCTGCAGACTGTAGCTACGCTCCGCAGACAAGGTAACACACACACACACACACACACACACACACACACACACACACACACACACACACACACACACACACACACACCTTGTACATTCTAAGGTCACATGCCTAGTCCCGCCTCCTTGTGTTGTCTGTCAGGGTTATTGACAGGTGTGTTGGCCAACCAGTGGGTGGATGACAGTGGGTGTGGAGATAGCTCTGGCCGTCTCCTCTCTCTGCTGGGCGGACATTTTGATGTGGTGCTACAGTCCTGCCGTACTGGCCTCAGGGTCCCAGAGGCCGACCTTTTCATCTCCGCTCTCAAACAGCTGGGAGTGCCTCCGAAACAGGTTCACACACACACACACACACACACACACACACACACACACACACACACACACACACACACACACACACACACACACACACACACACACACAATATGACTTGTCATCACTTCTCACTTGTGAATGCAAGAATTTCCATGGAAGGCAAATTTCAATTGAAGACACATTACCATAGAAGAGACATAGAAGACACATTACCATCGAAGAGACATTACCATAGAAGAGACATTACCATAGAAGAGACATTACCATGGAAAACATAGTAAATTAAATGTGTGCACATACATTATCTTACTATGTAAATGTCATCAAATTAGCAACAACTCCTGATATCAATGTCTTGGAGTCACTGCTTGGAGCTCCCATGGAAAACATGAAACCATCTGTTGTAGTAGCTGTTACAGTGCTTACATTCCTGAAACCGCACCCCTTCCTTTACAAAGCTCTGTCTGCACACGACCCGAGAAACCCCATCTGACCTTCCTGTGTAGAGTCGCTCTCAACAGAAAGTTGTCTGTTTTAGGATCGTAGCTCAGACGTCTTTGGTCGTTCTTAGAAACATCCTCTTGTCTCTCTTCCTCCCTCTATCGCTCCTCCCCCTTCTCTCTTCCTCCCTCTATCGCTCCTCCCCCTTCTCCCTTCTCTCCCTTCTCTCCTCCTCTTTGTCTCTTCTCGTCTCTCCTCCCTCTTCTCTCCTCCCCCTTTTCTCTTCGCTCTTCTCTCCTCCCCCTTTTCTTTTCTCTCTTCTCTCCTCCCCCTTCTCTCCTCCCCCTTCTCTCTTCCTCCCTCTATCTCTCTTCCTCCCTCTATCGCTCCTCCCCCTTCTCTCTTCTCTCCTCCCCCTTCTCCCTTCTCTCCTCCTCTTTCTCTCTTCTCGTCTCTCCTCCCTCTTCTCTCCTCCCCCTTCTCTCCTCTCTCTTCTCGCCTTCCCCTTTTCTCTTCGCTCTTCTCTCCTCCCCCTTCTCTCTTCTCTCTTCTCGCCTTCCCCTTTTCTCTTCGCTCTTCTCTCCTCCCCCTCCTCTTTCTCCTTTTCTTCTTCTTCCTCTGTCCCTCCTCTCCTCTCCTTTTTCAAACTAACCCTAGAACATTTTGGTGTTATAAGTGGATAGCTGACCTGTCAGTCTGTACTTCAGGCTCTGTGGTTGGCTGATGATGAGGAGGGGGTGGGAGCAGCAGAGGCATTAGGGATGACAGCTGTTCTGGTGAAGGACCTGCCTGAAGCTCTGAAACAAGTAGAGACCTTCACTGGAGTACAGGTAACACACACACATACACACACCAACATGTTGGAACTTTTGTTGTCCGTGAAAATGTCTGTGAGTAGGTGACGATTATTTAGCAGATTTGCAGTAATCAGCTGTCAGATTTGTTGTCACAGACACCCCGATACACTCGCTAGCTGCATTATTCCAATCCCCTGTTTTGATTTGGTGTGTGTGTGCGTGTGTACGTGTGTGTGTGTGCGTGTGTGCGTGTGTTTTCCAGGCCGTAACAGGGGAAAGCTACCCAGCCTCTTGCAACCCAGAAGAAGTTTCTCATGGATATGTCACCATCAAGGTAACAACCCCCCTCACACACACACACAACATACACACACACACACACACACACACACACACACACACACACACACACACACACACACACACACACACACACACACACACACACACACACACACACACACACATGAACACGCACACACCTTTACATATTACATCTGATAAAACACATGATACACGTCCCCCGCTGTCTCTGGCACTGCACGGCTTGTCTCTCTCACTCACATTACATATTAAAGTGGTGGATCGTATCTCCCTCCCTGTGACAGAGTGTGTGTGTGTGTGGTCGGTCGGTCCATTCCTCATACGATTACATTATAGAAGAGGTGGCTCCAACACTGCGGCTGCAGACTGCAGCAAGACTGGATACTCCAAAAACTGAAAACCATTTTGTTGGCTACATTTGCAGCAATGAGCTAGCACCGACACACACACACACACACACACACACACACACACACACACACACACACACACACACACACACACACACACACACACACACACACACACACACACACAACATACACACACATACACACACACACACACACACACACACACACACACACACACACACACACACACACACACACACACACACACAGCACAGCACAGCACAGACAATGCTGTGTGTAATCT